>NC_061082.1:20427541-20612541 GCF_021917145.1 Hypomesus transpacificus | reverse complement strand
GAGACTGTGGTTAAATCCATTCATTAAAAAACACAGCAACATTGTAAGTGATCTGGGGGACAGAGCCAGCTTTGTGGTTGGGAGTCAAAACAGCAAAACATGATTCCCAACTTTAACAGACTAGCAGACTGCCCCGTTGGTTTGGTGTTGGATGCAGCTGTCACGTTTAGCCTGTTTGGATGGTCCCTCCTCCTGCAAGGAACTGTCCTCAACCAGGGGGACACCTGTGACATCTGCACCGACATGCTGCACTAATCCTCCATGTGATTGTCAGACAAATTGGGGGTCACTGCAGAGGGGGGGGGGGGGGGGCAGGTGGTGAGGGTGGGGTCGGGGGGTTATGGGGGGGGCACGGAGGAGATGTTCAATCATGGGCTGGCCCAAGAGGGACAACATCCCTTTGCTGGTCCTCCAGCACTGTGGCCCACACTGCTCTCTCTCTCTCTCTCTCCCTCTCTCTCTCTCTCTCTCTCCCCCTCTCTCTCTTTCCCCCCCCTCTCTCTCTCCGTCTCTCTCTCTCTCAGTCTCTCTCTCTCCCCCTCTCTCTCTCTCTGTCTCTCTATCTCTCTCTCTCTCTCTCTGTCTCTCTCTCTCCATCTCTCTCTCAGTCTCTCTCTCTCTCTCCATCTCTCTCTCAGTCTCTCTCTCTCTCTCCTTCTCTCTCTCAGTCTCTCTCTCTCTCTCCCCCTCTCTATATGTCTGGGTCTCTGTGCTCCCTGCCCACAGCTGCCGGTTCTCCACTGGGATGGAGCTGTATTATGGCTGGGTTAATTTACTGATTAATATCCAGCCACTAGATCCAGCTTTCCCCAGATGGCCAATTAAAAACTACAACTGGCAGAGCGTTGCCGTGGCAGCAGGTTGCCGACGGGCCCAAGGCTGGAGGCTGTGACAGAAGGTGTGGGTCCTTTTTGGGCAGAGGAGCCACCGACTGTCTGACTCTCGTGGTCGAAGGACAAAGTAGAGCAGAGAGTGGAGAGGAGGAGAGAAGAGGAGAGGAGGAGAGGAGGAGAGAAGAGGAGGAGAGGAGAGAAGAGGAGAGGAGGAGAGGAGAGAGGAGGAGAGAGGAGGAGAGAGGAGAGGAGAGAGGAGAGAGGAGAGAGGAGGAGAGGAGAGAGGAGGAGAGAGGAGGAGAGAGGAGATGAGGAGAGAAGATGAGAGGAGAGAGGAGAGAGGAGGAGAGGAGATGAGGAGAGAGGAGGAGAGAGGAGGAGAGAGGAGAGGAGAGAGAGGAGGAGAGAGGAGGAGAGAGGAGGAGAGAGGAGAGAGGAGGAGAGGAGAGAGGAGGAGAGAGGAGGATATGAGGAGAGAAGATGAGAGGAGAGAGGAGGAAAGTGGGAGAAACAAGGGGTGCTGCAGAATGAAGACCAGAGTGATGGTCTGGGTTGGCTTCCAGGGCCCTCCCTGTTGGAGACATCCTGAGGCTGTTAGCAGGGAGCTACCGTAGTGTACTGTCATGCACTGTTAGTGTAGTATAGCAGGGAGCTACCGTAGTGTACTGTCATGCACTGTTAGTGTAGTATAGCAGGGAGCTACCGTAGTGTACTGTCATGCACTGTTAGTGTAGTATAGCAGGGAGCTACCGTAGTGTACTGTCATGCACTGTTAGTGTAGTATAGCAGGGAGCTACCGTAGTGTACTGTCATGCACTGTTAGTGTAGTATAGCAGGGAGCTACCGTAGTGTACTGTCATGCACTGTTAGTGTAGTATAGCAGGGAGCTACCGTAGTGTACTGTCATGCACTGTTAGTGTAGTATAGCAGGGAGCTACCGTAGTGTACTGTCATGCACTGTTAGTGTAGTATAGTTTAACATACTATAGCATAAGGCCTGTCCTGAATCCCTTCAGGTTTTGTTTCCAGAAACAGGACTTTTAGGTACTAATTTTGTGGTGGTTTGAATCATTGGAATCCAAAGATGGTCCATGCAGAGCGTGTCAGTGTGCTTGGACGTGTGTTGAGCCCAGCAGACTAAGCCTCTGTGTTATGAGACACTGCTATATTTAGAAAGAGCCCATTTGAATACAGGTCTTAACACTGACACAAACCATAAAAATGGGCGCTGAGGTTGCCACGGAAACCCCATCAATACAATGGCCAACAGTGCAGCCCTGGTAGCTCAAAGGTAATTAATAACTGAATTATGGGATGGAAAATACAAAAGCCAGACCGAGCTATGCTGTTACCCAGGGTTACCTGATAGGAGGGGGGGGGGGGCTCAGTGGGGTCATCCCCAGCAGTAACATCTGCACCATCTCTGAGAGAGAGAGAGAGAGAGAGAGAGAGAGAGAGAGAGAGAGAGGAGGGAGAGAGAGAGAGAGAGAGAGGGAGGAGGGAGAGAGAGGAGGAAGAGAGAGGAGGGAGAGAGAGGCCAGGATGGAGACTGACGGCCCATTTGATGACATAATTGCCACTTTGACTTCTTTGTTCTGTGTTCAATCACTCTTTAAACTGAAGCTTGGGTCACACACACACCTAGAACCTGAGGTAGTCTCCCAGACACATCAGTCAGTAAATAGCAGTCATTCTCCAATCCCCTTTGCCTCTTCCTGCTCTGACTAATGTGTCATCCTCACACCTCAACAGTAAGAGTGTGAAAGGGAGAAAGAATCTTGAAGAATGTCATAATCCCAGACAAGAAGCCTGCTCTTGTGTATTATCATGAGGTTGTGTATTATTATGAGGTTGTGTATTATCATGAGGTTGTGTATTATGAAGTAGGGGAAGTGTAGGGTGGTGTAGGGTGGTGTAGGGGTAGTAGGGGGTGTATTGTGGTGTAGGGTGGTGTAGGGTGGTGTAGGGTGGTGTAGGGGTAGTAGAGGGGTGTAGGGGGGTGTAGGGTGGTGTAAGGGTGGTGTAGGATGGTGTAAGGGTGGTGTAGGGTGGTGTAGGGGTAGTAGAGGGGTGTAGGGGGTGTAGGGTGGTGTAAGGGTGGTGTAGGATGGCGTAGGGTGGTGTAGGGGTGGTATAGGGTGGTGTAGGGGTGGTGTAGGGTGGTGTAGGGGTGCTGTAGGGTGGTGTAGGGGGGTGTAGGGTGGTGTAGGAGTGGTGTAGGGTGGTGTAGGGGTAGTAGGGGGGTGTAGGGGTGGTGTAGGGGTGGTGTAGGGGTGGTGTAGGGGTGGTGTAGGGGTAGTAGGGGGGTGTAGGGGTGGTGTAGGGGTGGTGTAGGGGTGGTGTAGGGTGGTGTAGGGGGTGTAGGGTGGTGTAGGAGTGCTGTAGGGTGGTGTAGGGTGGTGTAGGGGTGGTGTAAGGGTGGTGTAGGGGTAGTAGGGGGGTGTAGAGGTGGTGTAGGGGTGGTGTAGGGGTGGTGTAGGGGTGGTGTAGGGTGGTGTAGGGTGGTGTAGGGGTGCTCTAGGGTGGTGTAGGGTGGTGTAGGGGGGTGTAGGGTGGTGTAGGAGTGCTGTAGGGTGGTGTAGGGGTAGTAGGGGGGTGTAGGGGTGGTGTAGGGGTGGTGTAGGGGTGGTGGAGGGGTAGTAGGGGGGTGTAGGGGTGGTGTAGGGGTGGTGTAGGGTGGTGTAGGGTGGTGTAGGGGTGGTGTAAGGTGGTGTAGGGGTGGTGTAGGGGTGGTGTAAGGTGGTGTAGGGGTAGTAAGGGGGTGTAGGGGTGGTGTAGGGGTGGTGTAGGGGTGGTGTAAGGTGGTGTAGGGGTGGTGTAGGGGTGGTGTAAGGTGGTGTAGGGGTAGTAAGGGGGTGTAGGGGTTGTGTAGGGGTGGTGTAGGGGTGGTGTAAGGTGGTGTAGGGGTGGTGTAGGGGTGATGTAAGGTGGTGCAGGGGTGGTGTAAAGTGGTATAGGGGTGCGCTGCAGAGACAAGCCTCCGGTCGGCCCCAGCCCTCCAGCTGTGCCTCCAGTGTTGGGGTGCAGGAACACAAAGCTGGATGTGATTACTTACAAGAGAGTCATGCTTCCTCACCTCACCGCCAAGCCTGCCCCTCGACGCGCCCTACACGAAATCAAAGCAAACACGAGCCAGGCTCAGAGAGCCTCTGAAGTGAGGGGAAATACGGTGGCCCAAGGCTGGCGACCCTCTCCCTTTCATTTCACTCTTCATAAAGATCCTCACAAATGAAAAATGTTACGCAACACACAAAGCAGAGGAGGAGAGGCTGAACTTGTGTTGAAGGGTCAGTGGTAGGATCACTTGGAGAAGGTCACGGAGGAGCCCAAATTCACACCCCGTAATTGAGTAACAGGGGTCGCTGATTGCAAGACGAGAGCACGTCCACAGGATGGGGCAGGCGATGGGGCGAGGCTGCGATCATTTACAACCAGGAAGAGAAACAAAGAGGTTGGAGATGAGGCGCCGGGGGGTGAGATGCTGGGTGCTGGGGGGGGTGAGATGCTGGGTGCTGGGGGGTGAGATGCTGGGTGCTGGGGGGGGGTGAGATGCTGGGTTCTGGGGGGTGAGATGCTGGGTGCTGGGGGGTGAGATGCTGGGTGCTGGGGGGGGGTGAGATGCTGGGTTCTGGGGGGGGTGAGATGCTGGGTGCTGGGGGGTGAGATGCTGGGTGCTGGGGGGGGGGGAGATGCTGGGTGCTGGGTGGTGAGATGCTGGGTGCTGGGGGGGGGTGAGATGCTGGGTGCTGGGGGGGGTGAGATGCTGGGTGCTGGGGGGGGTGAGATGCTGGGTTCTGGGGGGTGAGATGCTGGGTGCTGGGGGGTGAGATGCTGGGTGCTGGGGGGGGGTGAGATGCTGGGTTCTGGGGGGGGTGAGATGCTGGGTGCTGGGGGGTGAGATGCTGGGTGCTGGGGGGGGGGGAGATGCTGGGTGCTGGGTGGTGAGATGCTGGGTGCTGGGGGGGGTGAGATGCTGGGTGCTGGGTGGTGAGATGCTGGGTGCTGGGGGGGGGTGAGATGCTGGGTGCTGGGGGGTGAGATGCTGGGTGCTGGGTCTGGCTCCGTAATGGGAGTAGGAATTTCATTAATTGAAAAGCACACTAGTACCAGTCTGTCCCCCCCCACCTCCAGCATCACACCACACACACACACACACACAGAAGGAAAAGAGAGAGAATTTTCTCTCTGTAATTAGATCAATTGGGCATGAAGTGAAGAGGCGTCATTCAGGACTGTGGCTGTCTGAAGTGGGATCACTGCCTGGGCTTTGATTAGAATGTGATTGTTAATGCAGGAACGGAGACCACTCTGTAGAGATCCCCTTATTTTCTAATTAGGGGTCCGCAGAATAGTTTGTGTTTATTTTGAAATGACTGATGTGTGTGTGAATCCCAACATTAAGAAAAGCTTGACCTTAATGAGCGTCATAAATAGCTTTTATAGCAAACGTGCTTGTCACGATCAAACCATTAAAGGTAATTAATGACTTCTCTGATAATTCACCTGAGTACTTTATGTTCGCTTGCCATGCAAGCAGGGCTGTGTTCGCCACTCGTTTCAACAGAGGGATCTTCAGCTGGGACTCTAATGGGACATTTTTCCAACGTCCTGTATACTTGTGATACAACGTAGGTCTT
The DNA here is from genome assembly GCF_021917145.1 of Hypomesus transpacificus. Lineage (NCBI taxonomy): Eukaryota > Metazoa > Chordata > Actinopteri > Osmeriformes > Osmeridae > Hypomesus > Hypomesus transpacificus. Next base: position 20,607,071 of record NC_061082.1, on the reverse strand, counting down.
GATGTGTCTTTAATGTGTCCTTTGCAGCATATTTGAAGGTAGATTAGGACTATTATTACGTGTGCAATATCTCATCACAGTCAAAGTGCAGCTACACTAAAGAGTTGTATCCTGTGACTGGTTTCAAAGCATCGGCCCCAGCCTGTCCCCCAGCCCAGCCTGTCCCCCAGCCCTCGTCCCTGGGGAGGGCGAGTGGGTGGACATGCTGGGTGGACCAGTAGACCAGGGGATTATATCAGTCTGGGTCCCAGTCCCTCTCTCGCATGGAGACGTGGGGTGTGTGAGTGTGTGTGTTAGGACGTGTGCGTGTGAGGGATGGGCCTCGTCAACCAGGGGAAGCGGCTTGTGTCCACCCGCCCACGCCCCCCCCGCCCACGCCCCCCCCGCCCACGCCCCCTGCCCACGCCCCCCCGCCCACGCCCCCTGCCCCCCTGCCCCCCGCCCCCCGCCCACGGCTCCTGCCCACGCCCCCACGCCCACGCCCCCCTGCCCCCCTGCCCCCCGCCCACGCCCACGCCCCCCCACCCACGCTCCTCTCTTGTGTTCTCTGAGAGGATGGAGACATATTCCGAGCGCTGATCCATGGCGGGGTATAAACAGGAGTCTCACTCCCAGAAGGTCAAACAGCTTCCATGTGAAACAGGAAGTGACACGGGCTACGCCGGACTCGCTAACCGCATGACCACTCGATCTTGACCCCACCAGACCAGACCCCCCACCACCCTCGCCAGCTCCCCCAGACCCCCCACCAGCCTCGCCACCTTCACTCAGGACAGCAGCACTACGTCTGACTGCCTCGTCACAGTCACATGGAATGACGACAGCATGGATGTACTAGAAGTGGCTGCTGCTGTAATACTGGCTAATGAGAGACCGGGGCCAGAGTAATCCCAGACCATGCCTCACAGTATGGAACGCATTTTAATACCACCCTACATGTGCTTAACTGCCTCAAGGCCTTCATGTGGAAGTAATATTGATGTGTAAATAGGATAAATACCAACAAGCAGGGTTTTAAAGGATAGAGTAAATAAACATGACTTAATACACTACCGACATAAACACCACAAGAGTATCTGTCCAGAGGCAGGAGGGATGCCTCCCAGTGCAGAGGCAGCAGGGATGCCTCCCAGTGCAGAGGCAGCAGGGATGCCTCCCAGTGCAGAGGCAGCAGGGATGCCTCCCAGTGCAGAGGCAGCAGGGATGCCTCCCAGTGCAGAGGCAGCAGGGATGCCTCCCAGTCCAGAGGCAGCAGGGATGCCTCCCAGTCCAGAGGCAGCAGGGATGCCTCCCAGTGCAGAGGCAGCAGGGATGCCTCCCATTTCAATGACAGAGAGAACATCCTGAGTCAGTTAACTTGTGGGTGGGAGAGCAAGAACCCTTCCTTGCTCAATGCCTTCCTTGAAGCACAATACTAAATACATTTCAAGTAATCCATTCATGTCAATTACCCCATTTTTAACAATGGTCAATAATGTTGCTATTATTATAAATTTTTACTTGCAACGATATGTATTTTTTTTGTATGATCATTCGTTGTAATAAACCCTAACCACAATGTGTTTCAGCATACAGGCAGGGCCGGACTGGTCATCAGGGATACCGGGAGAATCCCAGGTGGGCCGACGGGGTTGGGATGGTCCAAAACACCGGCCCACTGCCATCACTAACCGGCCCACTGCCATCACTAACCGGCCCACTGCCATCACTAACCGGCCCACTGCCATCACTAACCGGCCCACTGCCATCACTAACCGGCCCACTGCCATCACTAACCGGCCCACTGCCATCACTAACCGGCCCACTGCCATCACTAACCGGCCCACTGCCATCACTAACCGGCCCACTGCCATCACTAACCGGCCCACTGCCATCACTAACCGGCCCACTGCCATCACTAACCGGCCCACTGCCATCACTAACCGGCCCACTGCCATCACTAACCGGCCCTCCCTCTGACACCGCCTGCAACTCCAACTATTTTAAATTTGCCACAGCTTGAAAACACATAATTTGCTCTAAGACCGTTTAAAGTCACTGACTGATCTGATCTGTCCTCGCGATCTGTATTCACACTCATAATTTGAAGTGTCTTCTGAAATGTGTTCTTACAGACTTCGGATGTTCAACTTAAGATATACATATATACGTATATATACGTAAATATATATACATGAATTTTTTGTAATTATCCAAAATAATGTTAAGCATATATGTATTTTTCCAAGTAGGCCACTGGTCTAAAATACAGTGCCAGACTGCGATCTGGCACTGTATTTTGCGATGCATGGAGTGGGCAACGTGCCGTGTATTGAGTGAGCCGGTCTGACAGTAACTCCCGGGCCACTTTTTTCCCGAAGTCCGCCCCTGGGCTTATTGCACGTTACGTCCAAACCACACCCATTAGTAATGTAGCTACTTCGGACCAACCCAGGTGCAAGGTCATTTATCCCGACGGCAAAATAGCAACCTCGCCGGAGTCCGCCCACAAAGTTGCTTGCGCTTTGCTTTTGATACTAAAATAGGGCCCCATGGAACGTTCTGGAAACCAGTCTGCTTTCGACCAGTAACGCAGGTGGAAAACTCATCATTCAGCACAGACACAAAAGCAGTTTACAGTTGTGCATTAAAACATGTGAAAATACATTTTCTATCTGCTTTATCACTCTATTGACACAATAAAAAAGTGTAGTTAGGAAACATCCTATCTGATTGATTGAGACATGATTAAAACTGGTGAAACACAAGCTCTTTGTTTTTCCCACAAGTGCAGAGAGAGAGGAAGGGTCTCTTGGATCCGACTCAGCCAGATAATGAAGAAGTTAATAGGAGAAATGATACGCTGGAACCCTCCTCGACCAGCCAAGTCCTACAATTTAATCTGTAATAAATAATCGGGCATCATTGGGAGATGGCATCTCATAATGGCAAATGAAATATGCTGGTATGATAGGTCCAATAAATCTGGATTTACCTATCGTTCCCCCAGGCTAGGACAATATGTAACTGGAGCACTCTCTGTCAGGGGGAGCAGATCTCTGGGCCCTCATAAAATCTAAATGGGCACTAATTAGGCAAGCCTTCCTTTTCACACTCACTACTTCTATTGACATTTTCGGTGCACCCTCGCCCCCTCCGCCCCCCTGCCCCCCCCAATCCCATAAGTCACTGGGATAAGAAGTCCCCAGATTGCATGTAGCAGGGCTGTTAGAGGGTAGTTCAGCTGGGAGGGGACACATAAATCTGTTCTCCTGTGTAATACTGTCTCTGTTGTGTTGCACCCCAACACCACCCTGCCAACATCACCCTGTACAGCCCTGCATGTTACACCACCCTGTACAGCCTTGCATGTTACACCACCCTGTACAGCCCTGCATGTTACACCACCCTGTACAGCCTTGCATGTTACACCACCCTGTACAGCCTTGCATGTTACACCACCCTGTACAGCCCTGCATGTTACACCACCCTGTACAGCCCGCCCTGCATGTTACACCACCCTGTACAGCCCTGCATGTTACACCACCCTGTACAGCCCGCCCTGCATGTTACACCACCCTGTACAGCCCTGCATGTTACACCACCTTGTACAGCCCTGCATGTTACACCACCTTGTACAGCCCTGCATGTTACATCACCCTGTACAGCCTTGCATGTTACACCACCCTGTACAGCCCGCCCTGCATGTTACACCACCCTGTACAGCCCTGCATGTTACACCACCCTGTACAGCCCTGCATGTTACACCACCTTGTACAGCCCTGCATGTTACACCACCCTGTACAGCCCTGCATGTTACACCACCCTGTACAACCCGCCCTGCATGTTACACCACCCTGTACAGCCCTGCATGTTACACCACCCTGTACAGCCCTGCATGTTACACCACCCTGTACAGCCCGCCCTGCATGTTACACCACCCTGTACAGCCCTGCATGTTACACCACCCTGTACAGCCCGCCCTACATGTTACACCACCCTGTACAGCCCGCCCTGCATGTTACACTACCTTGTACAGCCCTGCATGTTACACCACCCTGTACAGCCTTACATGTTACACCACCCTGTACAGCCCTGCATGTTACACCACCCTGTACAGCCCTGAATGTTACACCACCCTGTACAGCCCTGCATGTTACACCACCCTGTACAGCCCTGCATGTTACACCACCCTGTACAGCCCGCCCTGCATGTTACACCACCCTGTACAGCCCTGCATGTTACACCACCCTGTACAGCCCGCCCTACATGTTACACCACCCTGTACAGCCCGCCCTGCATGTTACACTACCTTGTACAGCCCTGCATGTTACACCACCCTGTACAGCCCTACATGTTACACCACCCTGTACAGCCCTGCATGTTACACCACCCTGTACAGCCCTGCATGTTAAACCACCCTGTACAGCCCTGAATGTTACACCACCCTGTACAGCCCTGCATGTTACACCACCCTGTACAGCCCTGAATGTTACACCACCCTGTACAGCCCTGCATTTGAGCTCCTATTACTCATATTCATATTTACACATCTAGTCTGGTGTGTGTGAAATTCTCTGTTCAGTTCGATCTGGAGCAACACTTTCCATCCTTGATACAGCCCAAAATACATGAACCTGTGGAAGAAATATTTTGTGTATATTCACATGCTTTTAATTTTTTTTTTTTTAATCTTTTTTTCTACTACATACATGTATATCATTATTACAGTATTACTGCATGAGTAGCCTATCTTTATTTCCCTCCCCCACTCTCTCTCTCTCTTTGTATGTACATATCTTATATATATGTAAATCTATATATCTAGTTAAAATACATCCACTGTGTGTGCGTCCAGGATACAAGAAGAGGGGAACTGGTTTACCACGATGACATCTCCATCTATCACTGCATGTGCCTATGAAAGCTGCTTTGCTTTCCATCTCCTCACCTTCCCTTCAGTAGCCGAGCCTCCACAACATGCTCTACTCACCGAGACCTCTCACATAGGGTTAGGTGATGGGGGGCTGTGAGGGTGTAGGGGGGGGCATCCCTAGCTGGCTCAAATTAATAAAACTCTGACGTGTGCTCAGCGCAGTTCTGCTTGTTGAACATATGCTGAAAGCATGGCTAAGCCATCTGGCTCAGAGTCAAGTATTCCCACCAACTGTAGTCTTACGCTACCTGACAGTGGAAAAGCTCTATTCCCCTGGCATCGGGGGCACAAATGGAGAAATATTATTGAAATGATTATCTGCATCAAGACTCAGATTTGAGCTGACATTTGGCCGGCTCTGTGTAATCCGAGGGGTTGTCTAGGAGAGGGCGGAGTGGGGGTTTGCCGGTAAGCCTTGGCGGGATGATTAATGAAGCCAGGATACAGGGTGGACCCAGCACACCTCCACCCAGACCCAGGGGCCGAGCCCCGCATATGAAGCAGGCCTGCAGGCGCTGCTCATCTCCCTGGGAGAGAGCGCAACATCCTCAGCAGCAGGCACCAGCCCTGCTTACAGTTCTAGTTCCAGTCCCAGCCCTGGTTACAGGCCTATATCTAGTTCCAGTCCCAGCCCTGGTTACAGTCCTAGATCTAGTTCCAGTCCCAGCCCTGGTTACAGGTCTAGATCTAGTTCCAGTCCCAGCCCTGGTTACAGTCCTAGATCTAGTTCCAGTCCCAGCCCTGGTTACAGTCCTAGATCTAGTTACAGTCCTAGCCCTGGTTACAGGCCTAGGTCCAGTCCCAGCCCTGATTACAGGCCTAGCCCACCCCAGACTCACCCCTAGCCCCAGCCCCAGCCCCAGACTCAGCCCTATCCCCAGCCCTACCCCCAGACTCAGCCCTACCCCCAGACTCAGTCCTACCCCCAGACTCAGTCCTACCCCCAGTCTCACCCCCAGCCCCAGCCCCAGCCCCAGCCCCAGCCCCAGCCCCAGCCCCAGCCCCAGACTCAGTCCTACCCCCAGACTCAGTCCTACCCCCAGACTCACCCCTAGCCCCAGTCTCACCCCTAGCCCCAGCCCCACCCCTAGCCCTTAGCCCCTAGCCCCAGCCCCAGCCCTAGCCCCAGACTCAGCCCTAGCCATCAGCATGTTCTCCAGAGCCAAGCCAGAGATTCCAGCTCAGCAACCTCGCTCGCAGTGTCTGCTGGCAGAGAGGGGAAAGGTGGAGACCATGACATCCTACAGCACCTTCAAGAACATCCACCTGCTCCCCTGTCCTCATCCAGGACATACACCTGTTCTAGGAGTGGTCCACACAACAGTTTATAAATGTCCTCTTTAATATATTGTCAGATAAACATGTATTACTGTAATCGTTTGGTAATTCATTGTCAATAACTAAAATATGTGTTTGAATAACAGTATTATGATTTTTCATTATGATTTTTCTTCATGTCTGGACAATGCACCATCCTCAGTCCCAGCTCCATCTCTCCTCTCCTCCAGCTCTCTTCCTCCTTCTCTCCATCTCTCCACTCCTCCAGCTCTCTTCATCCTTCTCTCCTTCTCTCCTCTCCTCCAGCTCTCTTCCTCCTTCTCTCCATCTCTCTTCTCCTCCAGCTCTCTTCATCCTTCTCTCCATCTCTCCTCTCCTCCAGCTCTCTTCATCCTTCTCGCCATCTCTCCTCTCCTCCAGCTCTCTTCATCCTTCTCTCCATCTCTCCTCTCCTCCAGCTCTCTTCCTCCTTCTCTCCTCTCCTCCAGCTCTCGTCATCCTTCTCTCCATCTTTCCTCTCCTCTAGCTCTTTTCATCCTTCTCTCCATCTCTCCTCAGATCTCCTCCGACTCTCGCCCTGTTGTCACCATCATCTCTCACCTCTCTCTCCCTCTCTCTCCCCCGCTCTCCCCCAGTCTCCCCCCAGCCCCTCAGGCTTGATGGATGGGGTCCTGAAAGTCTCTCAGGACACTGGTAATCGGATAACAGCAAAGAGACTTGTAGACCACGTGAAACAACACTGTAGCTCATGAATGAACACAGCTCACTGCGGGCAGAGCAACTCAGAGGAGGAGCAGCCTGTCTTTAATCATGCCCTGTCGATGCTTAGTCACAGACAATGTTGTTTTGTTAAAAGTGTACTGTAATTAATAACTGGGGGAGTGGAGAACAATAGGGGAAGCCTCTGTTACCTGACATACAATACTGGAGTGGTGACTTCCTAACATTGTCAGTTAGATGTTTACCTATTGTGATCTAGCCACTGACACGGCACAATGGGGTTTACCTTGAGAATAAGACCAGAGAGGATGATTAATTGCAAGCTCACTGGTTTTACAGCTTCAAGAGTAAATCAACTGCTAAGAAGTGCTAACTTGCTAAAATATAAACTAATTTTAGGCTCCAGATATTAAAATATAATCCATCTTCTTCCTCCACTGGGGAAAGCTAATTAGAAAATGTGACTGGCATTGCAGAAAGGAGGTGGTGGAATAGTGGGATTAGGTTCAGGAGCAGAAAATCAGAGCTTCCTGCCAAACCTCTGGATTTCTATACATTACAAATCAAGCCTTTACCATTGGTTCACATCATTAATATATTATCAAAGACATTTCCTACTTTATACCTATGTATATATATACTATGTACATGATACTTAATAGTCTAATTAAAAATAAAGACATGAAAAAAAAGGTAAAATAAATGTGTCATAGAAATGTCATGCATCACAAATACATACATTTTTTTAAGAAAACTGCAATTCTTACTATTCATGTTTCCTTTTTAGAGACCAGTAAAAAGTAACAGAAATATGTAAAATAACAATAAAGTAACAAAATTATGTAAAATAACATGAGAGATATTTATGCTGCATTTCAGATTTTTTTGTAAAGCAGCCCTCTCTTTCTCTCACTCCCTACCTCTCTCTACCTCTCTCTCTCTCTCTTAAAATAACCAATAACCATCAGGGGCCCGAGGCGAGCTGGTGATGGTACCTGGCAGTGACTTGGCCAGTGTTCAGCTCTTGTGTTCTTCATATGTATTGACCTTATGCAGTAAAACATCCACTGCCTATTGTACAATGCAATTCATCCCCCTGAGGTACGCAAGGGTTCAAACCAGCAACTGGTCACCCTGCTCTGCTCCCGAGGCACGTCATACAACATGGCAGTTTGGACGTACCGGAAAAAACAGATAAAAGTATATTTCTTTGTACTATGTTGCTATAAATCCTAAAGCCTTATTTTATTATCCCCCTCTCTTTCTCTTTTGCTCGCTCTCGCTCTCAGAGACCAGTGGTGTAAATAGTACATGTGTAAATAGGTTGAGCAGAATGAGTAGTGTAAGAGGTGTGTGTAAGAGAGGTGTGTATGAATGGAGTGTATGAGATGTGTGTATGGGGTGTGTATGTGGTGTGTATGTGGTGTGTATGTGGTGTGTATGTGGTGTGTATGTGGTGTGTGTGTGGTGTGTGTGTATAATGTGTGTGAGAATCAGAATCAGAATGGGATTTAATCACCATGAAAGTTTGCACTGACAAGGAATTTACTTTGGCTGGAAGGTGCATACAATAAACATATAGGAACCTAAAATTTAACTATGTGGACTGTCTATACTAAGGGTACATAGGGTACAAAAACTAGCAGTACTAAGTGGAATTAGAATTAAATAAAATGTACAATCAAATAAAATCTAAGAGTGTGTGTGAGAGCAGTGTGTGTGTGTGAGCACCAAGAAGATGGCATGTGAAAGACATGAGGAAGGCAGGCTCTGTGGAAGGAAGGCAGGCTCTGTGGAAGGAAGGCAGGCTGTGTGGAAGGAAGGCAGGCTGTGTGGAAGGAAGACAGGCTCTGTGGAAGGAAGGCAGGCTGTGTGGAAGGAAGACAGGCTCTGTGGAAGGAAGGCAGGCTCTGTGGAAGGAAGGCAGGCTGTGTGGAAGGAAGACAGGCTCTGTGGAAGGAAGGCAGGCTGTGTGGAAGGAAGACAGGCTCTGTGGAAGGAAGACAGGCTCTGTGGAAGGAAGGCAGGCTGTGTGGACGGCAGGCTCTGTGGAAGGAAGGCAGGCTGTGTGGAAGGCAGGCAGGCTCTGTGGAAGGAAGGCAGGCTCTGTGGAAGGAAGGCAGGCTCTGTGGAAGGAAGGCAGGCTCTGTGGAAGGAAGGCAGGCTGTGTGGAAGGAAGGCAGGCTCTGTGGAAGGAAGGCAGGCTGTGTGGAAGGCAGGCTCTGTGGAAGGAAGGCAGGCTCTGTGGAAGGAAGGCAGGCTGTGTGGAAGGAAGGCAGGCTCTGTGGAAGGAAGGCAGGCTCTGTGGAAGGAAGGCAGGCTCTGTGGAAGGAAGGCAGGCTCTGTGGAAGGAAGGCAGGCTCTGTGGAAGGAAGGCAGGCTCTGTGGAAGGAAGGCAGGCTGTGTGGAAGGCAGGCTCTGTGGAAGGAAGGCAGGCTCTGTGGAAGGAAGGCAGGCTCTGTGGAAGAAAGGCAGGCTGTGTGGAAGGCAGGCAGGCTCTGTGGAAGGAAGGCAGGCTCTGTGGAAGGAAGGCAGGCTCTGTGGAAGGAAGGCAGGCTCTGTGGAAGGAAGGCAGGCTGTGTGGAAGGCAGGCTCTGTGGAAGGAAGGCAGGCTCTGTGGAAGGAAGGCAGGCTGTGTGGAAGGAAGGCAGGCTCTGTGGAAGGAAGGCAGGCTGTGTGGAAGGCAGGCTCTGTGGAAGGAAGGCAGGCTCTGTGGAAGGAAGGCAGGCTGTGTGGAAGGAAGGCAGGCTCTGTGGAAGGAAGGCAGGCTCTGTGGAAGGAAGGCAGGCTCTGTGGAAGGAAGGCAGGCTCTGTGGAAGGAAGGCAGGCTCTGTGGAAGGAAGGCAGGCTGTGTGGAAGGAAGGCAGGCTCTGTGGAAGGAAGGCAGGCTCTGTGGAAGGAAGGCAGGCTCTGTGGAAGGAAGGCAGGCTGTGTGGAAGGAAGGCAGGCTCTGTGGAAGGAAGGCAGGCTCTGTGGAAGGAAGGCAGGCTCTGTGGAAGGAAGGCAGGCTCTGTGGAAGGAAGGCAGGCTCTGTGGAAGGAAGGCAGGCTCTGTGGAAGGAAGGCAGGCTGTGTGGAAGGAAGGCAGGCTCTGTGGAAGGAAGGCAGGCTGTGTGGAAGGCAGGCTCTGTGGAAGGAAGGCAGGCTCTGTGGAAGGAAGGCAGGCTCTGTGGAAGGAAGGCAGGCTGTGTGGAAGGAAGGCAGGCTGTGTGGAAGGCAGGCTCTGTGGAAGGAAGGCAGGCTCTGTGGAAGGAAGGCAGGCTCTGTGGAAGGAAGGCAGGCTCTGTGGAAGGAAGGCAGGCTGTGTGGAAGGAAGGCAGGCTGTGTGGAAGGAAGGCAGGCTCCCGGAGGCCTTTAGGATGGCCCCAGGAGAGCCGTGTGCTTCTGAGTGGTGACAGTTTAGAGGCAATAAGCCTGATGTGACCAATAATACAGCCCAGCAAAGTGGCCTGGAGAGATGGCTGTGTTCCTGCCTCCTGCAGAACAACACCGCACAGTGTCATTGTGCTCCTACCATGAGGCCCGCCAGTTAAAGTGATGTCATTTTGGGCTGCTGTCTGGAACAGGGGTGTAAGGTTCCTCATTAATGAAAACCTCTTTTTATTTGTGACATCTTTTTTTCTTTTTCTCTTTCTTTCGATTACCTCTGCAAGCATCTTAGAAGGATGTAATTTAGTTTAGAGTGGCAATTTATCTTGTGTGGACCCTGTTCTGTTAACCCTTTCACCGTAGGATATGGCAACGTAATCCATTAAGAGAAGCACATTCCCAGGTATTTCAGTCCTGTAATAGCTGTTGAATTGCTAGCCTGCTGAGTGTCCATTTAGCTGCTCTGAAACGTATCGCAATGCTTTCCTACTGTCTATAATTACCCGGCAACAAAGGATGGAGAAGGAAGGAACTTCTGAGTTGAAACTTTGTTTGGACGTAAACAGTCTCTCTAATGTGCTGTGGACGAATGGAACGTTTTAGAATGTTGGTTTGGTGGAAAACATTCTGTGAAATAAAAAGTTACATTCCTTAACCCATCCTCCATGGAGAATGACTTCCGAACGGCTTCAAAAAGGTTCTGGACCACCATCCGGCGGCTCAGGAGGGGGAAGCAGTGCTCTGTCAACACTGTATACGGTGGGGATGGTGCGCTGCTGACCTCGACGGGGGACGTCCTGGATCGGTGGAAGGAATACTTCGAAGACCTCCTTAATTCCACCAACACGCTTTCCGACGTGGAGGCAGAGTCTGGGGACATCGGGGGGGGCCCTTCTATCTCTGGGGCTGAGGTCGCCGAGGTGGTTGAAAAGCTCCGCGGTGGCAGGGCCCCTGGGGTGGATGAGGTCCGCCCGGAGTTCCTTAAGGCTCTGGATGTTGTAGGGCTGTCTTGGTTGACACGACTCTGCAACATCGCGTGGACATCGGGGACAGTGCCTCTGGACTGGCAGACCGGGGTGGTGGTTCCCCTCTTTAAAAAGGGGGACCGGAGGGTGTGCTCCAACTTTAGGGGGATCACACTCCTCAGCCTCCCTGGGAAAGTCTATTCAGGGGTCCTGGAGAGGAGGGTCCGTCGGATTGTCGAACCTCGGATTCAGGAGGAGCAATGTGGTTTTCGTCCTGGCCGTGGAACAGTGGACCAGCTTTATACCCTCCGCGGAGTCCTGGAGGGTACATGGGAGTTCGCCCAACCAGTCTACACATGTTTTGTGGATTTGGAAAAGGCGTTCGACCGTGTCCCTCGGGGGCTCATGTGGGGGGTGCTCCGAGAGTACGGGGTACCGGATTTCCTGATCGGGGCTGTCCGGTCCCTGTACGACCGGTGCCAGAGTTTGGTCCGCATTGCCGGTAGTAAGTCGAACTTGTTTCCGGTGAGGGTTGGACTCCGCCAGGGCTGCCCTATGTCACCGATTCTGTTCATTACCTATATGGACAGAATTTCTAGGCGCAGCCAGGGTGTTGAGGGGGTCCGGTTTGGTGACCTCAGGATCGGGTCGCTGCTTTTTGCGGATGATGTGGTCCTGTTGGCTTCATCGGGCCGTGACCTTCAGCTCTCACTGGAGCGGTTCGCAACCGAATGTGAAGCGGCTGGGATGCGAATCAGCACCTCCAAATCTGAGGCCATGGTAATCGACCGGAAAAGGGTGGAGTGCCATCTCCGGGTCGGGGAGGAGATCCTGAACCAAGCGGAGGAGTTCAAGTATCTCGGGGTCTTGTTCACGAGTGAGGGAAGAATGGAGCGCGAGGTCGACAGGCGGATCGGTGCGGCGTCCGCAGTGATGCGGGCTCTGCATCGGTCCGTCGTGGTGAAGAAGGAGCTGAGTCGAAAGGCGAAGCTCTCTATTTACCAGTCGATCTACGTTCCTACCCTCACCTATGGTCACGAACTATGGGTAGTGACCGAAAGAACGAGATCGCGAATACAAGCGGCCGAAATGAGCTTTCTCCGTAGGGTGTCCGGGCTCTCCCTTAGAGATAGGGTGAGAAGCTCGGTCATCCGGGAGGGGCTCAGAGTAGAACCGCTGCTCCTCCGCGTCGAGAGGAGCCAGCTGAGGTGGCTCGGGCATCTGATTAGGATGCCTCCTGGACGCCTCCCTGGTGAGGTGTTCCGGGCACGTCCCACTGGGAAGAGGCCCCGGGGAAGACCCAGGACACGCTGGAGGGACTATGTCTCTCAGCTGGCCTGGGAACGCCTTGGGGTCCCCCAGGAAGAGCTGGCGGAAGTGGCCGGGGGGAGGGAAGTCTGGGCCTCCCTGCTTAGGTCGCTCCCCCCGCGACCCGATCCCCGGACAAGCGGCAGATGACGACGACGATTCCTTAACCCAACTGTAAAACTAAAATGGACATAAAAATATTTTCCAAACAATACACTAGTCACTGACAAAGGGCATTCTGTTTTTTATATTAAAAAGTATGAATCTATCTTTACTGAAATATAAATAATAGTATTTACTCCCAAACTCTGACATCACCTTGTGACTCACGACAGGCCAAACTAAGTGATAAAATACTATTTCACATTGAACGCAAAAGAGAGAAATAAATATTTGCTAAATAGATAATGCTTGAATTGATTGAACAGGTTATTATTTTTTGCCATTGCTGGTCACTTGCCAATCTGTATTTTCGTTTGTTTTTGATGGAAACTTCAGCAGAAACTTTGGTGGTCGCAAACATGCAGTTGGTAAGGTGCAGCTGGAGTGACCCCAGAGAATATGGCAGATTTCTGGGCTAGTTTGAAGTAGAGAGGAGAGAGAGAGAGAGAGAGAGAGAGAGAGAGAGAGAGAGAGAGAGAGAGAGAGAGAGAGAGAGAGAGAGAGAGAGAGAGCGAGAGAGAGAGAGAGAGAGAGAGAGAGAGAGAGAGAGAGAGAGAGAGAGAGAGAGACCGAGAGAGAGAGAGAGAGAGTAAGAGAGAGAGAGAGAGAGAGAGAGAGAGAGAGAGAGAGAGAGAGAGAGAGAGAGAGAGAGAGAGAGAGAGAGAGAGAGGAAGGAGAGCGAAGAGAGCGAGAGAGGAGAGATAGGAGAAGCAGTGGAAGTAGGATGTGGTGTGGTCTGTCTTTCAGTACAGGGTCAAGCAGTGCAAGGCTCATTTGGAATTCAGCACTGCAACATTGCCATCTTTTGGCCAGCCAGTGTACTCTGGCACCCAGGAAGCTCCAGAAATGGGTCAGTAACAGCTTTTATTAATCTAAATATTTGATTCACAATGGCTGTTTTTCTTTGTGTCCATGTATTGTATTATAGCTTGGTTTTCTGTATTTTGTTAATTAAAATGTACAAAATATGATATGAAATGTAATGTCATGTATAATGTTCTTTCAATTTGAACATTTTGGAGCATTACAAATGAATCTTGTTCGGGAGAACATTGTTCTAGTCATGCGATGGTCTTGAGCTGAGCTGGTGGACACAAGACAATTAGATTATTACATATAGATATAAAAATGTCTACCACACCTTTATATTTACTATAATCCAAGTAGATAATTCAGAAATTGCTTATTTAATATATATTTAATGATGATAATAATTGTTAGTATTATTGCTACTATTACACAGTCAGTCAGTGTTTGGGCCCTGCTTGTGTTGGGGGGGCTAGTCCCAGAGTGAGATCAGCCTGTTCTGCCTGCCTGCCTGCCCCCTTGTCCTGCCTGCCTGCCTGCCCGCTTGTCCTGCCTGAACATCACATGTGGCTGACAACCCCGGGCTGTCCTGTTCTGCCACCGTGGTGTGAGGGACATCATGGATAAGGAAGTGGATCCGCTCTGACAGAGAGTGACAATTCATCCCTCCTTTCCTGTGACTGGCATGTCACATTCTCTGATGACTTTATTGTGCTGCCTGTCAGTGCCCTTAATCTGTGTGTCAGTCAAGCCGCCGCAGCCCACGCCACAACCTCCCCAGCCAGGCTAATACCCACTCTTTTAATGACGTTATACTGGGTGTAATGTCATTCAGCGCTGCGCAGATACTATCTCTTATTTGCATCATTCAGCCAGAGAAGCGGCAGTCTCCGCGTGTGAGGCAGATAGAGAGCCGGGCATTTCCCTGTCCACTTCCAGGAGGATAACAGATGTCAGAACTGGAGACTGGCCATTATTTAGACGTATGTTTTTTTTTATCTGAGCCAGACATGATGTCTCACTTAGTAACGCACAGAACCATGAGAGTCTCACGCCTTTCAAACTCTCCCATAATGTACAACTTCTCATTTATATATCACATGCACAATTGTATGTTTTTGTTTTTTTTAGGGTAAGGTGTAGTTTGTGGGCAAGCAAATCTCCGTTTGGCTACACAATCCTACTTCCTTGGAGACAAAAGTGTCATAAAACAAGCAGTTTGTCAGAAAACAAGCACATAGTCAGTGACACCTCATCATCAGTAGATGAAATGCGAGTGGCCAGGTGCCACAGCGTGTGGAAACAACATCGGTATCTATTAGAGCCAACCTGAGTGGTGCCGCTCTGTTAGGAGAGAGGCAGTTGATCTTCCTTAAAGACGACCAAAAAACAGTTGGCAGGCTGCAGTCGTGTTGATTCATGTGCCTGTCCTCCTTTGGCACCCTTCATAACATCCACACAACTAACAACTGGGAATGATTCAGATTCTGTCAGAGGTGCATTTAATTCCCCTGTCATTCTGAATAAGTAAACCAGCCTATAAGCTTCAAAGGTAACTCAATCTTTTTTAGTCTTTTTTCTTTTTTTTTTACTGACAGTGCATTTTCTACCATCAGAGCTCCCAGCACCTAATTAAATGTATTTAGCATCATAAATATTCCTAGGGGACAGGTTGACACACTGAATTAATGTCTAGCCTCATGGACTCTCTCTATTACTGGGTATGGCATGAGAGAGGTCTACTGCCAGGTACGCACTGCTGCCTGCAAGTTCTGAAGAACAGAGACCACATTCATTTCTGCTCATTGTGAAACGATATTGAACACAACAGCACATCTCAGTCAGATCTTCAATTGCATGAATGTAATTGAACATACAAGCCAGGTTTGCTCTTTGTTGTTATTTGTATCAATAGTTCAAGCATTGACATAAAGCAGAGAGATTTCAGAGAACTAGGTGTACTGTTTGTACCTATTGACTGGTGCCTGATGACTTGTGTAGCTGTGGGTCTCTGAGACAACAGCAGGCTGGATCAGGGTGAACAACCTCCACAGTCTGATCCTGAATGGAGGGGAAGGGACTCGACGCAAACTGTCCTTCCTATTAGAGGGCTTGGCCAGCCTCATCCAGCAGCTGTATCACTGCCACTGTCTGTCTGCCTTCCACCAGACTTCCCTCCAACCCTCCTGCCTCCCTCACCTTGCTGGTGCATTCACCAGCGTCCTCTACTCCACAATAACCACCGCTCACCAACCCCCCATCCCCTAACACCCCAAACCCCCAACCCCTTAACACCCTAACCCCCACTGGGAGGTTTTTTGGATGACTTCCTAAGGACTTGAAGTCCTTTCCAAGTGTTCACCCTTGAAAAGAACCATGTGTCACAGCTTATTTGTTGTTTCTGTGGCTGACTAGTGTACAACTCTGTCTCCTCCTCCCCCTCCCCATTCCTTTCCTCTTACTCTTTCTCCTCCCACTCCCCCCTCTCCCCCCTACTCTCCTTCCTCCTCCTCCACCTCCCCCTCTTCATCCTCACCAGAAGCAGAACAAACAGGTATGGCTGCAGAGCTGCAGAAACGGCTGAAGGGGGCTTGAGAAGACAGAATTACATGTTATTATGTTCATTTTAAATCCGAATATTTTTCTAATTTCCCCTCACTTGCCTGTGAGTCTGGATGGAGATCTCTTCTACTCAATACTTGTAATTGCAATTTGCGACACAGGAACACCTGTATTCATCTACATATTAATAGAAAACAGGAAGTATAAATCCCAATTTTCTGCCCGCCGGTGTCACCTGAGATGTTACATTGGGGAGAGGACTGTCTCCTCTCCGTGAAAATATGGCCACTCTACTCTCTCCCTCCCGAAAGTATCTCCTTTAGAGACCACATCAGATATCAGAATTATGAATGGCAGCCTATCTATATCAATGGCCATGACACTTATAATATTCATATGTGACATTGCACATTTAGGTTTCCAGAGTAAAGGCGTTCCCTGGGTTGAGTAATGGGAAGGTCGTGGGACAGGGCCCTGCTGAGGCTGGGGGAGGAACAGAGTGACTGATAAGCTCGTTTGGAACAGGGAATACCCCCACAGAAGAAGAGAAGAAACGTGAAGACATAAGAAACCACTGAGCAGATCCCAGCCTTACATTCAAGCTGCTGGGAAAGTTGACGAGGAAAGAAAATTAACCTTACTTCAATATCTACCATACACAGTTTGTTTAAAAATGTATATTTGACAGAGAACTTGTATATGTGCTGTAATATACTTTAAGCATAAAGTGTTGTACTCTGAGCTCTAAGACGTTTGCTATTTCCCAGAATGCTTCAGTGTGTCGGCCATGTTGGTGACCTGCAGTCAGGGGCCTCCAGGGGCCAGTGTCAGGTCAGACGCTACACAGCCGTGCCGTGTAGGACGGCCCCGCCGCCTCATTAAGAACAGGACCAGACGTGGTCTAATGAACTTAAGACAACGCTAATTAACGGGAGAGAACAATAGCTGGAGGTTTTTTATAAAAGTCTGCGGCACTGAGCCTGCTTGTATGACAGCGTCTGAGCCACCTTAATCCACCGTGCGACGCATGGCGAGGTGCGGGGGCCATGGAGGCACCGTGGTACGAGGCTACTCCAGGGCAGGTCGGGGGGGGGGAGCTTCCACTCTGCTGCTGATACAGTCACCTGTGACAGTCCTTTATGGTGTGATAAAGTAAGGGAGGTCCCTGGTGAGGAGCAAGCTGACGGGGCCAGGGTGTCCCTGGGGACCAAGTGTCATGGTTGTCTATCAGAAGGCTGAAAGGAGGAAAGGGACATGTTACCGGGCACCATTGTACTGCGCTTGTCATTGACTGATCGGGCCCATTTAGTCGCCTTTCACAGTGAATGAAACCACCTGAATAGATGAAAGAGAGACAGCCTTCCTGACAAACAAGGAGGCCTGGAATATTCATGGAGGGCCTGCAAGGAGAAGATTAATGTATTAGAAATTAAAATGTGGCCCGGACGTATGATCTTGCTCTATCACTTGGCCAGACCTGTGTCACCCGTCGCTAGCTCCTGAAGTCTACTGCCACGCTGCCAAGGTGGAGAGGAATCATTAAGCACCCTGCCATTGTGTGAGCAGAATAATCAAACTTCACACCCCCTCCTTCTCCCCCCGCCCTCCTTCTCCCTCCCCTTCTCCGCCCCCCCTTCTCCACCCCCCCCCCCTTCTATTCTTCCCCTCTGCGCTGACAATGAATAATTCCGGAGCCATTTGCAATGTTAACAGCACCTATCTGGGCCATCCATGCCTTTATGATAAGCTCCAAATATGCATTTCAACAGTCTGAACAGAACCTGCTTCACAGGCATTTCAAAGGACACCTGTCACTCATCTGAAAGAGCTGTCAGTCTCTGTCACACACCACTGCCAGGGAAATGGCCCAAAAGATAATCTTTACTCTCTCTCTCTCCATGCTCTTTCTTCCTTTCTCTCTCTCTCTCTCTCTCTCTCTCTCTCTCTCTCTCTCTCTCTCTCTCTTTCTCTCTCACCCTTCTCTGTCAGACTGTAACAGTTACATTCGCAATAGAGTGACAAGTGATTTACACCAGAAAAAAATTCACTATTTAAACCTGGATAAGGGTTATTCTCTTAGGCAGGCGTATTCTTCGCTGGTTTACAACTGTATCAAATGTGCTATCAGCAGTGTGATCAGGGCCACGCTGAATGTCATTATGCTTGATACCGCAAGCTGCACACAGGCTGCTGGGCTGAAAGGTGACATTGATAATTCATATCTCTGTAAACAGAGGGAGCAGGAGACGACCTCAGATGGATCAAACAGGTGTCCCCTCCACAGATCTACCTTCCACGTGTTCCACCTCAACTTCTGATGACTGTGCAGGAGTCTAACAAGCAGTTTAACAGGCACCAAGTGTGTTGAGTCTGATTTATTCATTGTTAAATCCTAATAAAATAAAACCTGTTTTCATCATAATTCCTCTTATTCCACGTCAGAAAGCAGATGTGTTCTTCACCGTCTCAGACCTGTGGCTCCTCCATGAAGGCAAATCATCTGTGAAGCTGTTCAGTTGGTGCCACAAGCTGTGCCTGCTATTTCCAGTCCAGTGCAGAGAATGTGTTTGAGCCCGGGCAGAGTAGGCTGAGCAGGCCTGGGCTCAGTCCCAGATCCTTCTGTGGCCCCACCAAGTGCCTCCTCCTCTCACACACCAGCACATCCCATAATGACACAGACCTCTGTCCTCACATCGGCCATAAGCAGGCGCCGTTCAGACAAGTCACTGATTGATTAGGATATCAAGTCACGTGATTAGGATATTTAGGGCCCTATTTTAACGATCTGAAACACAAGTATCAAACGCAAAGTGGAAGTAACTTTGTGGGCGGGACTCCGGCAGTTTCTATATTGCCGGGATAAATGACTTTGCGCCTGGCCCAAATCTAAAATGGTTTGGTCTGAACGTAACTACATTACTAATGGGTGTGATTTAGGCGTAATGTGCAATAAACCAATCAGAGCGGCATCTCAAATTCCTTTTAAGAGCAGCGCTTGTTCCATGGCAGATTGCTATTATAATGGCGGATTTGCCAGGCGCACACCACTAGCGGTTCACAGCCGAGGAGACCGACGTTCTTGTCAGGGCCGTAAAAGATAGAGAAGTGACATTGTATGGGAAAGGCAGGTTTTCTCATTGCACTAAGTTGCCCACTCATGCTGCTCATTCAAATTCTTAGTCTTATTTTTGTATAGGCCTATATTTTTTTATTGTATTTTTAAATGGTTTTGTTCTTAGAATTTGTTTAACCTGTACTTTTTTACTTAATTTAAGACCCATATATGTTTATTGCTTGCACCTTCCTGCCACAGTAAATTCCGTGTATGTGTAACATAGGCTACATGGCGAATAAACCAAATTCTGATTCTGATGGAGATGGGAGAAGAAACCCACCCAAATTAGCTTCGGTTAAACAGGCGTGGGAGGAAATTGCCACAATCAAGTTCACATACATAGATATTTTCATGAAAATCTTTTTAATCATTGACATGAAAGAAATGTAACATAGCCATACAATTAATCAAAACAATGTAACGTAGCTTTGCAGGAAGAAGACCCTGGCCTCGCCAGCAGTGCGCACGGGCCAAGCATACGCCCTCATGATAGCATCTGAATAACGCTCCATTGACTTTAGACGACGTTTTTCCTGGTCTGCGGCGGAATTGTTTTTCTGAAACTGCAAAATAGCACCAGGGATAGTTTGGCAGGAACACGCTGCTTTTTTCTCTGAAACACCGCCGGGAGCGCAAGGTCATTCACTAATTTACCGACGTGCGTCTGTGGAGGAAAAAGTCCGCTTTGTGTCGAGTGCAAACTAGGGGCCTCATTTACTATTGCGACCGCAGCTTAATCTGCGCCTTTGCCCAACCGCAAATAGCGCACGGTGTATTTCCGCATTAAGCGTGGTATTTATCAAACCAGATCTTAATCGGGCAATCAGCGCCTTACTCCGTCCTTTAGTGTTAATTAGCGCGCCGTTAAAAGACGGGAGAAATCGCCTGCATGTTACAGCCACCATGGGTGATTCGAGGAAAAGAAAAAGAAGGTTCAGCGAACAGGAGATAGAAATATTGGTTCACGAAGTTACAGCTAACAGTAACATGTTACAAGGAAGAAATACACCTCTCCTCCCATCTCTTTGCGGCACACACCCACTTTCCCTTATACCCCCCCAGCAGCGGTAATCTGCGTTTTTACTCAAGTGCGCTGCCTTTGTAAATACGGTTTTATGTCTTTACCCGCTATTTTACGCCTGAAATAGGCGCAATCCTGTTAGTAAATGAGGCCCTAGGAATGATACTTGCGTCGTTGACAAAGTCAATTGCACTGGGTGCAAGATAAGGCCCTGATGGTTTAAAACGCTACTTGCTCTGGTGTGAATCACCTTATGAACAGTAGCATGATATAACTGGGTGCACCCTGGAACATATAAATAGTGATCTAGTGCACCCCCTGACAGAGGCTTGGTTTGCTCCTGGGATCACAGTACAGCACAGCCATGTCACTGCATCCAGTGTAAGACTGAGGGCACACCCCTGTAGCAACCAGACCCATGGAAAACCCTAATGGAATATGAACGCCCTCATGCGCACCAATCCAAAATTCCTCGTAGTTTTTACAGTGGGTCTGGTCTTTTTCAAAACAGGACAGATTTTGTGTAAAACTAGAATTTCAGACACTCCTCACCAACGCATAGTTTCCACCCCAATCTCTGCTCGTTCTTCTGACAGTGTGGTCATTGTGTTTCAAGATGGGACTCGGTGGATGAATGTTAACTTTGACTTGAGAGGCCGACAGGCCGGCGGTTGTCTGGGACAGGGACCAGCCATGCAGCAGGGACCAGCCATGCAGCAGGGACCAGCCGTGCAGCAGGGACCAGCCGTGCAGCAGGGACCAGCCGTGCAGCAGGGACCAGCCGTGCAGCAGGGACCAGCCGTGCAGCAGGGACCAGCCATGCAGCAGGGACCAGCCGTGCAGCAGGGACCAGCCATGCAGCAGGGACCAGCCGTGCAGCAGGGACCAGCCGTGCAGCAGGGACCAGCCGTGCAGCAGGGACCAGCCGTGCAGCAGGGACCAGCCATGCAGCAGGGACCAGCCATGCAGCAGGGACCAGCCAGCTTCTATATTTACCCTCTTGACTGAAGAACAGACTTTCATTTTTTGCACTTTTACCACAATACTAAATGATAACAGAGACTCTCTAACCAATGTGATTATGTACATAGACATTGTTGCACTGTGTTGTAACACAGGCGATAAACACTGTAGTACCGTTTACAATGTGCATTTCTGGTCCTTGTTTATCATCTGCACTCACTATATGTACTTTTGCATAGTTGGTGTGGCGGAAAAAAACGGTTTCAAATATTATATGTTTGATTATCTGTTTGTTTGCATATGATGTTTGTTCATTTGATAAATACGTATTCAAAAGATATTTAACTGATTTGGTTGCAGAAATTTCAACCACAATGGTTTGGCAAAAAGCGTCTTGTAAATGAATAAATATAAATGTAAACATGACCAGATACTGTGCGACACACCAAACGCTGCTGGTACGAACACAACCATGTCCAGCTGTTGGTACGAACACAACCATGTCCAGCTGTTGGTACGAACACAACCATGTCCAGCTGTTGCCATGTAGAGGTTAGGTACAGAGACATGAGGGAGTCCAATGTTAGGGCTTGCGAACAAGAGAGAGCCCTTATCTAGTCTTCCTTTCTTTATTTTGATTTTTTTTCCACTCAAATGGATGTCAATAGATGTGCATGTAGCACAGCTTTCTCAGTAATTATTCAGTGACTACGATTTTGCAACTGGGGAACACACCGGAACACAATTTACCTGAGTCATAAATGAGTATATAATTGAGTCCTTAGGGAAAATAACTCAGCCTAACTACTGGAAATGTGTCAATTCAATACATTTCGTAATGAGCACATTGGAGTTTGCCGCAATGATATTAGCTAGTGTATGTATGTGTGCAGATAGGATTTTGCCGCTGAGCTGAAGTGCACAGATTCAGTGCTCCCATGTATTCATTAGAATGAGCATATGGACCTGTCAACACTTCTCAGAGAAGCGTTGTAACAATGCCATTTAGCCCCCATCCAGCAATGCCTCTGGAATGAGTGAATGTGGTGGGTAAATGCCTGCCCCCCCCCAGTGACAGGGCTGGACTGGGACTGCTTACCCTCCACCATGGCTCTGACCAGGAGTCATCCACATCAACACTGCTTACCCTCCACCATGGCTCTGAGCTACTGCTGCATCCAGACTGCCAGACAGCCAGACAGCCAGACAGCCAGACAGCCAGTCAGTCAGACAGCCAGACAGCCAGACAGCCAGTCAGCCAGTTCAGGGAGAAAAAAGAGGGTGAAGAGGGGAGAGTGAGTGGAAGGGGGGGAGAGAGACTTTGAGAAAGCAAGAGAAAGATAGGCAGAAAGAGAAAGAAACAGAAAGACAACCACCCTTGTAAGCACATACTGTAGATCGGTTGAGTTGAAATGAACATCTCCTAAGTTAAATAGCCCAAGTAAAATATTCCTATCAAAAGGTGCCAGATTCAAATGAACGGGCTCCTTTGTTGTTGTTTGTGCTGTTTGCGTGGAAGCCACCAGTGAGAGCTGGTATTGTTGGGCACTGGAGCACAGCAGGCCTGCGCGCCATTGTTGCTGCCAGGATTTTAAAACAGGCGCGAGTTATCAATAGAACACAGACTATTCCACTCACTCAGCTGTGGCTATTGATACACTTCAGCACCTCACACACTCTGCAGCCAGCCATGATCTCACACACTCTGCAGCCAGCCATGGGCCTCTTCTCTGACAGATCCTTTCTTTTACAGATGGAGTCAGGGGTTTATTCTTCTGTTCTGTCCTGGATCTCTGTTTCTAATAGATCAACCAGCTCCTCCACCCATCCTGTACTCTGGTTACTCCCTCAAATTATTTTATCGGCTGAACATTAGTGCCAATTTAATGTATTAGTGGCTAGTTTGGATTAAGACATAATTAACCTTGAGATGTGCTTGTGACAGCAGAAAGGTAGGCTCTGGAAGCAGGCCCTTGCAAGAAAAGGGTGAGGAGGAATACAAGTTCATGGAGAAAAAGGTGGAGGGCAGAGGAGGAGGTGGAGGAGGTGGAGGTAGAGGTAAAGGAGATGGATGAGGAGGTGGAGGACGTGGAGGAGGACAGATGAGGAGGAGGTGGTGGAGGAAAGATGAGGAGGTGGAGGAGGTGGAGGACAGATGAGGAGGTGGAAGAGGAGGTAGAGAAGGTGGAGGAGCAGGTTAGGAGGAGGTGGGAGGAGGTGGAGGAGGAAGAGGACAGATGAGGAGGTGGAGGAGGAGGTAGAGGAGGTGGAGGAGGAGGAGCAGGTGATGAGGAGGAGGAAGAGCAGGTGATGAGGATGTGGAGGAGGAGGTGAGGAGGAGGAGGAAGTGGAGGAGGAGGTGGAGGACAGATGAGGATATGGAGGTAGAGGAGGTGGAGGAGGAGGAGACCAGATGAAGTGGAGGAGGAGGTGGAGGACAGATGAGGAGGTGGAGGTAGAGGATGTGGAGTAGGTGGAGGAGGTGGAGGAGGTGGAGAACAGATGAAGTGGAGGAGGAGGTGGAGGAGGTGGAGAACAGATGAGGTGGAGGAGGAGGTGGAGGAGGTGGAGGACAGATGAGAAGGTAGAGGAGGTAGAGGAGGAGGTGGAGGACAGATGTAGATATGGAGGTAGAGGATGTGGAGGAGGTGGAGGAGGTGGAGGAGGTGGAGGAGGTGGAGAACAGATGAGGTGGAGGAGGAGGTGGAGGAGGTGGAGAACAGATGAAGTGGAGGAGGAGGTGGAGGAGGTGGAGGAGGTGGAGAACAGATGAGGTGGAGGAGGAGGTGGAGGAGGAGGTGAAGGAGGAGGTGGAGGAGGTGGAGAACAGATGAGGAGGTGGAGGAGAAGGCAGGCTTCGCTTGAGTCCTCTGAGCACCCTGACTACCTGGAGCAGAAAGGCAAATGTAGAGGCCTTGGGCAGGCTTTGATATTTCAGCCTTTCGTCTGCTGTGACCTAGACTGCCTCTAACTGAGGCGGACTGGGGTCAGGGAGAATCAGAGCAGAGGAGGGAGAGAGAGAAAGAGGCTGTTAGAAATGTCCCTCCTCCACCTCCTCCTCTTCTGTCCTCCACCCCCACAGGTGCCCCTCAGATGGCAGGGAGAGATCTGGGGGAGACACACACACATACACTTAGACACACACACACATACACTTAGACACACACACACACACAGTGGGCGCATCCGCTGGACTCATTATGCGCACCTTTGTCCAGTATTGTGTTCTATTACCAGTCCCTCCCCAGCACTAAAACCATTAGAGCCACCGTCATTCTGTCACACTCCTTATTATAACATTACATATTCACACGTCTGCAGGACAGGTTCTTAATGAGGATGAAGGGAGACTAATAGAGACTTTCTCTCTCCTTTCTTATGACATAAACCATGGGCAATAATGAGGAGGAGGAGGAGGAGAGGAGCAGAGGAGGCGAAGAGGAGGAGAAGAGGAAATGAAAGAGAGGAGGAGAGGAGCAGAGGAGGAAAAGAAGAGGAGAGAAGAGGAGGAGAATGAGAGGACGAGAGGAGGAGGAGAGAAGAGGAGGAGAAGAGGAGCAGAGGAGAAAGAGAGGAGGAGGAGAGGAGAAAGAGAGGGGGGGAGGAGGAGGAGAGAAGAGGAGAAGAGGAGCAGAAGAGAAGGAGAGGAGGAGACGGAGAGGAGGAGGAGAGAAGGAGAGGAGAAGGAGAGGAGGAAGAGAGAAGAGGAGGAGAGGAGGAGAAGTGAGGAGGGGAGGAGGAGAGGGGCAGAGGAGGAGAAGAGGAGTAGAGGAGAAGGAGAGGAGGAGAAGAGAAGAGGAGGAGGAGAAGAGGAGGAGGAAAGGAGGAGGAAGAGAGGAGGAGGAAGAGAGGAGGAAGAGAGGAGGAGGAGGAGGAGGAGGAGAGGAGCAGAGGAGGAGGAGAGGAGGGGAGAAGAGGAAGAGGAGGAGGAGGAGAAGGGGAGGAGGGGGAGGAGAGGAGGAGGAGAGGAGGAGGAGTAGGAGAAGGAGAGGAGGAGAGGAGGAGGAGGAGAGGAGGAGAAGGGGAGGGGGAGGAGAGGAGGAGAAGGGGAGGAGGAGGAAGAGAGGAGGAGGAAGACAGGAGGAGGAGAGGAGGGGAGGAGGAGGACAGGAGGAGGAGGAGAGGAGCAGAGGAGGAGAAGAGGAGAGGAAGAGAGGAGGATAGGGTTAGGGTTAGGAGGAGGAGAGGAGGAGAGGAGGAGAGGAGGAGAGGAGGAGAGGAGGAGGAGAGGAGAGGAGGAGAGGAGGAGGAAAGGAGAAAAAGGGGAGGAGAAGGAAAGGAGGAGGAGAGGAGGACGAGAATGGGAGGAGGAGTAGAGGAGGAGGAGAGGAGGAGGAGTAGAAGAGGAGGAGGAGGAGGAGGAGGAGAAGGAGAAGGAGAGGAGGAGAAGGGGAGGAGAGGAGGAGGAGAAGGAGAGAAACGGAGCAGAGGAGAAGGAGAGGAGGAGGAGAGGAGGAGGAGGAGAAGTGGAGGAGGAGAGGAGGAGACGAGGAGGAGAGAAGGAGAAGGAGAGGAGGAGAGGAGGGGAACTACCAGGCTCAATCACAACAATAACACAACAACCAGAGTGTGTTTAGTGAGTGATGTGGATAGGCATATATTCGCAACAATTATTTTTTACCTGTTTAGATCAAATATTCCGGTCTTCCACATAGTCAAACCAAAAAAAATTAAAAGCAACATATTCACTCTGATTCACTGAGATTCAAATACACAGCTTCAAATACACATCTTAACAGCTCTCAAGTCTCTCTCTGGGCCCTCATTTATCAAGCCGTTTGCGTTTGTTTCCAGGCGCTAATTGTTCGCAAAGACTGACTTAACAATGCGGGCTATTTACAAACAGGGCGCACTTGGGTAAAATCACAGATTGCCTGCTACATGAGCAAGAACAGGCAAGTTGCGCTTTCAATATACGTTCGTGGGAGGGTTCATGGGGAAAGTGGGAGGGTCGTGGGGAAAGTGGGAGGGTCATGGGGAAAGTGGGAGGGTCATGGGGAAAGTGGGAGGGTCATGGGGAAAGTGGGAGGGTCATGGGGAAAGTGGGAGGGTCGTAGGGAAAGTGGGAGGGTCGTGGGGAAAGTGGGAGGGTCGTGGGGAAAGTGGGAGGGTCGTGGGGAAAGTGGGAGGGTCGTAGGGAAAGTGGGAGGGTCGTGGGGAAAGTGGGAGGGTCATGGGGAAAGTGGGAGGGTCATGGGGAAAGTGGGAGGGTCATGGGGAAAGTGGGAGGGTCGTGGGGAAAGTGGGAGGGTCATGGGGAAAGTGGGAGGGTCGTGGGGAAAGTGGGAGGGTCGTGGGGAAAGTGGGAGGGTCGTGGGGAAAGTGGGAGGGTCATGGGGAAAGTGGGAGGGTCGTGGGGGAAAGTGGGAGGGTCATGGGGAAAGTGGGAGGGTCATGGGGAAAGTGGGAGGGTCATGGGGAGAGTGGGAGGGTCGTGGGGAAAGTGGGAGGGTCATGGGGAAAGTGGGAGGGTCAGGGGGAAAGTGGGAGGGTCGTGAGGAAAGTGGGAGGGTCATGGGGAAAGTGGGAGGGTCGTGGGGAAAGTGGGAGGGTCATGGGGAAAGTGGGAGGGTCGTGGGGAAAGTGGGAGGGTCGTGGGGAAAGTGGGAGGGTCGTGGGGAAAGTGGGAGGGTCATGGGGAAAGTGGGAGGGTCGTGGGGAAAGTGGGAGGGTCATGGGGAAAGTGGGAGGGTCATGGGGAAAGTGGGAGGGTCATGGGGAGAGTGGGAGGGTCGTGGGGAAAGTGGGAGGGTCATGGGGAAAGTGGGAGGGGTCGTGGGGAAAGTGGGAGGGTCGTGGGGAAAGTGGGAGGGTCATGGGAAAAGTGGGAGGGTCATGGGGAAAGTGGGAGGGTCGTGGGGAAAGTGGGAGGGTCATGGGGAAAGTGGGAGTTCCACCCAAAAAGCTGGGAGGATAGTGTAAAGTGTGCCTAATTACATATTCTGCGGTATTTACAAAGACTGCCAGACCAGTAAGAGTGCACCTCTATTCTGAGGGGGAAATTCTCCACCTCTTAAAAGCAGGTCTTAACCAGGAGCGCATTTTCCTGTGTGTACTAATGTACGTACCTTATTCAATGGCAGCAGTGATCCGAGCAAGACGAAGACATAGGCCAATTTTCTTCCGAGGGTGTGGATGTTCTTCATGTTCGTATGCTTCATGTTTTGGTTACCCGCAATGTTTTGGGGGCTATCTCGTTGTTTATGCTCTCTCTTGGAAGTCGCTTTGGATAAAAGCGTCTGCTAAATGAATACATGTAAATGTAAATGTTCTGCCCTGTAATATGTTCAGGTTCGCTGTTACTTCATGCACGTCACTACATCTAAGCTTGCGTTTTTCTTTTTCCCGTAGGAAGATCCATGGAAAGATCTGTAGAAATATGCGAGCCCATTGTTCTTTTGGAGGCGCTAATTACGCCTGAAGGTGGAATATGTCCTGAGTGCCTGATGGTGGTCAGGTTTGATAAATACGCAAAATGAGGAAGCGTAGCGGGCGCTATTACCAAACACGCAAAAACAGACGCAGCGTATACTGCGCCATTGTTAGTAAATGAGGCCCTCTACTACTGTCTACTGTCAGCTACACTGAATGACCAGCAAGCCTTTCTTCTCCAACACACATTCCATAGAAAGAATTACATTCCCATATAAAGAATTACATTCCCATATAAAGAATTACATCCATAGTTGGATAACAGCAAACAGACACAGACAGGCAAATATTCGATGAGCTAAACCTTAAGAAATGGGAGAGTGCAGAACAGACCCCTTGAATCCTACGACTTTATTCAACATTCAGGGAACTGTGAATGAAGTGAAATAGGATGTTCATTTCTGGAACAAATCAGATTCCCAACTCTGCTACAACTTCCCATGACAGCTTACAACACTTTCCTACACACAGTTTCTCTCCCTCTCCCTCTCCCTCTCCCTCTCCCTCTCCCTCTCCCTCTCCCTCTCCCTCTCCCTCTCCCACTCCCTCTCCCTCTCCCTCTCCCTCTCCCTCTCCCTCTCCCTCTCCCTCTCCCTCTCCCTCTCCCACTCCCTCCTCCCCTCTCCCTCTCCCTCTCCCTCTCCCTCTCCCTCTCCCTCTCCCTCTCCCTCTCCCACTCCCTCTCCCTCTCCCTCTCCCTCTCCCTCTCCCTCTCCCTCTCCCTCTCCCTCTCCCTCTCCCTCTCCCTCTCCCTCTCCCTCTCCCTCTCCCTCTCCCTCTCCCTCTCCCTCTCCCTCTCTCTCTCTCTCTCTCTCTCTCATTCACTCTCTCATGTGGAGTAATACGACCATGCTCAAATTTCTCTCATCCCTTCAAGCGCAAAATACAAAAAGGCCTGCCACCACCTGATTCAATCAAGTGTGTTCCATGGTATACCCATGGGCTACTAGGCGACTTGTATTTTAATTAATAATGTAATACCCTATTCTCAACGGGTAGGCCCTTGGCACCCTCAACTGAGCCCCCCCCCCCCCCACACACACACACACACACACACACTCTCTCTCCCCCCCCCCCTTTCTCTCCCTCTCTCTCACCCCCCCTTTCTCTCTTTTTTTGCAAACACTTTCAAGAAACCATCCAAGATGCTGGGAGCGTTTGCACACTCCATCATGCCACTGTGTTTGATCCAAACATACTTCCTCTTTTGGGGTTTCCAGCATGTGTGTAAATAGACAGTCGTTTGTAACAACAACTAGCAATAGGCCATAAACTAGCACTGGTGACAGATGCAACATTAGTAAAGATTTACAGTGAATAATAGAGAGGGATATTTGTATTTTTACGGTACAGAATTCATTCAGAACGCTCTGAGAAAGAGAAGCAGAAAGAGAAAAGAGAAGAATCAGAAAAACAAGAAGAAGAACAAGGGAAAAGAGAAGAAGAGGAAGTGCAAAGGGTGTGAATGTAACTTCCTGTCTGGGGCCATGAAGACATGTCCATGGCCCAGGGTGAGGGTGAAGGAGACTGAACACAGTGAAGGGTGAAACGCAGGCCTGCGTGGCCAGAACGTCGTGAAGGAGCCGTGAGCTAGCCCAGGGGCTTGTGGGATACGGGCTGTGTTCAACCTTTCTCTCCAGTCACAGACCACCCACAGCACATGGTCCTGTTACAGCTCAAGTAATGACTCATTTCTTACCCTTATAAATATCCTCGTGACAGAGAGTGTGAGCTTGTTCTCTGGCTCCACCATGCAGACCCTGTGGTGCAGGGAACACTGAGCAGGACTTCATATGTGGAATGGAACATTTCTGTATTGAACAAATACAGTATTAAACATCATTTAATAAAACCATCAATGTGGTTATATACAGTATCATGTGGTTATATACAGTATCATGTGATTGTATACAGTATCAGTATTGTTAAATAATGCCTCAGAATAGTATACCTGCATAGTGTCTCAAAATAACATTCCAAAACAGCAAGTAGTACTCATTGTATAATAACAAAACTAAATCTAATTGAACACATATTACAAAGGACAAAAACAACAGCATCTGGATGAGTTTGGGTGAGCCTGGCTCCCAGTGGATCTGAAGTGATTCTTTGTGCCCCTGGAGAAGGCCCCTGCTCGCTGTCAGAAGGTCAAGAATGGCCCCAAACCAGCATGCAGTGACAGTGACCTGGAAGCACTACTGATGACCCTGCATCCAGGGGCCAACAGAGTTGATCATCTAACATGCAGGCTGCCTGCAGCCATGGAAATCTGACATTTGTCCTTATTCAAATGAACACAAACAATATGCATCTCAGGCCCTTTACTAACCTGTGCCAAGCAGGAAGACGTGCTAGCAGTCGCCTCGAAGTCACATCCTCTACACCAGCCAGGCTTGGAATAACCCCAGCAGCCTGAACACCAGCAGAGCACTGCTGTACAGCAGCAAGAGTATGATGCCAGCTCTCCCACTTTACCCATCACATCCTCATCCAGCTGACTAGACGTGGTTAGCGTGTGGTGGATGATGTAGGACCTGTGCCAGCCGAGACAAGCCCACTTCAGCATGTTGGAGGAAGAAGGACAGTGCAAGCTGACCAAAACAAGTTATTATAAAAGTCAATGCATTTGACTACTGGGAGAGTTTAAACCTTAGTTACTGTCTGCATGCATCAGATTTAACCGTGGTCATTAACTGAGAGAAGTGTGCAGGGTTAAAACGTCATCCTACATTTACAACAAAAGTAAAAAGCCACAGCATGAGAGGCTGGCTGCCACAGTCCAGGTTCCTCCACAGTCAAGTCCTTCTGAACAGCACTTGCCTGGAGCATTACCTTCCCCTCCAAACGTTTATCCATGTGGACTTCCCATCTCCGGCTGTTAGCCGTGTGTGCAGCAGGCAGGGCGGCTGGATGATGATCAGCTCGGGGCTCAGAGCTCAGGCTCTCGTGGCTGGAGGGGGTGCCTCTGTGCATGATCACAAAAACCTGTAAAAAGCACCAACATGAAGCAGAGTGTAAAAGATTGAGCCGTAGAAACACATTCCTCTCCTCCCTGACATCACCTCTCCCTCCTGTTCCACTTCACTTTTCTATTATGCCGTTTCGGCCGCGCTCTATAACATAATACAAATCATACTCTGCCCTGGAAAAAAATCTAATCATTATATCCCTCAAATGAAAAAAAATGGATAGCCAGTGAAAAATGTAGGGGAAATTGTTATTTTTCACATTCTAATTCACATCACAAAGAAACCAAAAGAAACACATCTATCAGATTGGTTTGGTGCCTTTTGCCCGCAGCCATGCAGTCAGATATTAGTTTTAAATACAGATTGCTGCAATAACAGCACAGAAGGCCCGCTGCAGTGCACCGACTGGAACCAGGCTCGCTGGGTCTGCAGTCTGTGAGACACCTTCAATCAAAACAAGAAAGTAAAACATAAAAAAGCTAAAATAAATGTAGTTCTCAGGGTTCTGTCGACTGTAAACGGTTATTGATCCCAACAAATGAAATGTGTTCACGCAGATCGATCAAACACATTATCTGTGTTTTCAGGTCTATTACCAGCAAGTGGAAACTCCAAGGCATCAATACAGAGAGGCTGTTCACCCAGGGCAGAAGCCTTCCCAGCCAGAGGGGCCGTTCACCCAGGGCAGAAGCCTTCCCAGCCAGAGAGGCTGTTCACCCAGGGCAGAAGCCTTCCCAGCCAGAGAGGCTGTTCACCCAGGGCAGAAGCCTTCCCAGCCAGAGAGGCTGTTCACCCAGGGCAGAAGCCCTCCCAGCTAGAGGGGCGAGAGAACAGGCAGGCACACATAAGCACTAGTGCTTAAAGGTAATGGACCTGTGTCTTGACTGCGTGTTAAGGGCCGGGGCAGCAGCTCCGGAGCACCTTCAGTCTGCAGAACCCCCCTGTGTGTTCGCTTTCTCTTGTACCCCCCCCCCCCTCCCCCCCCCCGCATTACGCTCACCCCATCCCAGCCCCTCCTGTGTAAGCCTTCCAGCTGGCATTCAGCTCCTGAATTTGGCAGGTTGGGGGAACATGAGAATTAAACCTATATCGCCCCTGCTACCCATCCTGAAGTATCAGTGGAGTCCAGCTCTTCACCAGGGAACTCCAGAGAGGAGAGCATGTCACTGCTATACACGAGACCCCCTGGCACTGCTACACTCACAGCTCTGCTGTGAGCCAACAAAGAAGTTGTCCTTAGAAAGTGGGCTCCAGCCCCTGTGCGATCGTTTAACAACAAGTATTTCACGTGCTGGCTATACGCCCTTATACCATGGTCTTATCCCTTACTTATACGTCAATGGAAAATAGATGTTTCACCTCCCTATAAGGGAGGGAGGGACAAGCCTGAGATTGAAAACGACTTTGTTCACCCTTTAGCTTCTTACTGGGGACAAGAAGTGACAGACAAACCAAGAGGAGCATCGCCAGCCCAGCAGCCAGACCAGCAGCCAGCCCAGCAGCCAGACCAGCAGCCAGAGCAGCAGCCAGACCAGCAGCCAAAGCAGCAGCCAGACCAGCAGCCAGACCAGCAGCCAGACCAGCAGCCAGCCTAGCAGCCAGACCAGCAGCCAGACCAGCAGCCAGACCAGCAGCCAGACCAGCAGCCAGACCAGCAGCCAGACCAGCAGCCAGACCAGCAGCCAGACCAGCAGCCCTTTGCCTCGATACAGCTCACCTGATAACTCTTTTATTATGGAAAATTATTTTAAACAGCGTAAAACGTTTTTTTCCGTGTTTCTGCCACTATCATCCCGGCTATTGATAAGATGTCTAAATTTATTGCAGAATAATTCTGAGGGAAAAGAGATAAAAGGTTGCTGAATAAAATATGAGCCGAAGGCAGTAAATTGTAGCAATGCATATCATTCCATTCAAATGTAGGACGCAATTACCATCTGCTACACTCATCACGTATCCGCCTTTATGACTTAATTATATGTTTAATGCTATCTGATCAAGAAAAGGGCAAAACAGATGAATAAGGGAGAAAAAGAAAAGATTCCACAACAAGACAAAAGGCAGATGAGAACTAACATAAAGGATGGAATTGATTTAATTTACCGGGAAATAGAAAAAGTTAATTTAGATACAGCGTCCCCTCATCTCCTGTGCCACATGGAGATAATAAAGTTGTGTAGTTGCCAATAAGCCTCATAGAAATCGCACAAAATAAGTCAAGTTCCTCAAAACTGGATGTGTGCCTGCCTTCATCTTCAGTAATGTGCCACTGTCTCTACCAAGACCTATGACATCAACACCATTACACCAACTATACAAGTGAACTCAACGGCTTTGATTATGCCGACTGTCTCACATGTTGCATGCAGACAACCCAACCCACATGTATGTAACATGTGCACCATCCTCAGTACACATCAAACACAACAAACAATCATCACGTCCACGTGAGGAAGGCACAAAGACAACACAAACTTTCAACTAAACTCAGACAAACTTTTTGTTTATCTTTTGTTCTTGTTTGTTTGGATGCATACAGCACTGCACATGCAAAACAACCAAGATGGCTTCCAAATGGCTGTAGGGTAAAAGAGGGTCCGGCGGGTGTCCCAGGTGCCAGCAGGCTCATCCTGACAGCATAGCTTTGGCCAGGACCCAGGACAGGGTGACATTTAGGAGGGCTCCAGACCATGCCAAATCAGGCCGCTGGATTGAGACAAATTATGTAGTAATTTTTTTATGTCAGACATGATCTCCTGTCCACTGCCAAGTTCAGTGTGTATCACCTTCACATGACCGGCTGAAGGAACCAGCCTGACCTCACCCTCTCAGGACTGCTGTGTTGTGTTGTTGGTCAAATAAAAAACATAGGATTGTGGATGAACGTACTTTCTGTTAAAACTACAGTGAAAATGATGGAACCTACCTTAGACAATGTTTACTAGGATTATCTATATACAGTTCATCATGAGTCATGTTATTAAAAGTCTCTCTCAAATATGTTTTACTGATTTATACATTTTAGTATTTTGTTTTATTTGCAACTGATAAATAGACAGAAACATTCTCAGCCAATCATCTCAACAATGAAACATAATTAAATCACCAACACTAACTAATATTAATAATGACTCATTCGTTCATCTCCATAGGAAGGCCATGAATCATCGAATGCAACATTGTTGGCTAGTGTGGGATTGAAAAACTGCTCAACTTTACCTGAACAAAACGCTGCTGAACACAGCTGTCCCTCTCCCATCGCCTTCAAGGGCTGCAAAAGGATCAAATACACAATGAATAAACACCCTGGAAACACATAAAACAATTCTTCTTTCATGGTTCTTGATGTAATTGCATAACTCTGGCATAATTATGTTGAACTGAATTAGGATTCATATTAACATTTACATGAGGAAAAATAAACAGCAGAATATCTCTGCACCACAGCCTCTATCCGTAACACACATAGGTAACACAGCGTAATATATATCAGTATCCATCCGTTTCTTGTTCACCCCTTCCAGTTGCTAAGGAGGGTGTTTAACTATGGCACTGGAACGCAGAACTACAGCTCCACCTTGTGGTTGAAAGTGGGTGCAGGAATATTATCTGTGCGAGGCAAACTTCGAGATTACAGAACTGTCACCAGGCAATGACAGACAGGGATATATCATTGAAAGAGACACGATATTTGTCCGTGTCTGTCCGTGAAACGAGGTTTTCCTGCCATAAGTTTAGCATTGTATAGGAGCGCGTGCAAACAGAAGAGTTAGTTCATGTTCATATGTGAAACAAAGACAAACAATAAGCACCGGATGAAGAATATGTTAAGATATTAAGAACATAGATAATAACTCATTTGAGACATTTAGAATAAAATCCCAGTTTATCAATGGATATTATCTGCACAAACTGCAAGATCTTACAAAAAGTTTTTTAAAAGGTAAGTAATTGATTTTCAACTAATTGTGCAAAGGTCGCACTGATGGGGCCATCTGTCAAAACAAGATGTGTATTCACTACATCTAATCATAATTAATTAACAGCTAACCAATTGCATACATCATGGTTAACAGTGAGGAAAAACTACCGCAGGAACTGTTATGAAACAAATTAGCTTTAACAATGAAAGAAAATTACATCACATAACCAAATATTACACTCGTTTCCAGGAGCCATATTTCTTAATGAATTCTCTAATTAATTTAATTCACACGTTGTGCATAATTTGTAGCTGAAAATGTCAGTGGGTCAGACTTAACCATATTCTTGCTGGCTGTCTGTACCAACGAGAGCCATATTAGCAAAACATGACCTCTATGTAAATTACAGAGACCAACTGTTGTCATTTTAATTCCAAGGTCTAATTAACATGTTCTAAAGATATCAGACAACTACATTCTTACATTGTACACACGGACGTGTCAATTTAAGGGCGATAATTGTCTCTAATTTCTATTTACATTTAATCTCTTTAAGATTCCGGACAAATCTGTTTATTAACAACACAATTTAGGGATGGCAGAGGGGGAGTGTGATACTGACAGTAGTGTGGATGTTCACCCTAACGGAACAACCCAGAGAGAGGATTGCATCATGGGAAAGAGGCTGCAGACAGAGAAATTAATGAATACATTTGGCCACAGGAATGGCACATATAAACTGACACCAGCATTGTAGAGCTTGGGGGCTTTCCTGGGGCCAATCATTTAGCTAACAGACTAATGAAATCCTGTGTACTGTGGCTAAGGGCAGGTACCAGGGGAGTCGCACCCCGTCTCCCTCCTCGTGCTGGACTGGTAATGGGTTGGACAGAGCCCATGGACTCCCACGAGATGCCTTCTGATGAAGAGGAAAACCTGTTGTTGCCTCCACTAATCACCGCCTAATGACTGCAATAATACAGCTTTTATGAATCTGTGTGCTTGAGTGAGTGAGTGAGTGAGTGAGTGAGTGAGTGAGTGAGTGAGTGAGTGAGTGAGTGAGTGAGTGAGTGAGTGAGTGAGTGAGTGATTGAATGACTGAATGACTGAATGACTGAATGACTGAATGACTGAATGACTGAATGACTGAGTGAAAGAGAGGCGAGTCATTATCAATCTTTTCCTGTAACAAACCACCCAACCACAAAAACGTCAGATCCAGGCAACACGTGTTTCATCGTATTTGGTTCGTGGTAATCAGTCCAGTTTGGGTCACATCAACACGGGCCACCTGGGTCATTATTGCATTCCGCGTCAACTGAATTAGTCAGAAGTGATCTCTTACTGTCAGCTATGTTACTTTGTACAGATCTGACCTTAAATTCAGTTTGCATATTACATAACTGGAACTCCCCAACTCGTATTTCCATGCAGTAGATGTACAGTTGTACTATACAGCCGTGGCCGAAAGTCATCGGAGCGACATACATTGTGTTTGCAAAGCTTGCTGGGCCTTGGCATAAAATGACTGCTAACATAATTTCAGTAAATCATATCATCAGCATGGGGGAAAGTGTGAACTAGTTCTAGCCAGGTGAAATCACTCTATTATTCTGATTGGATTTTAAGAGCAGATTGACTGCTGTAAAAACCGGACTATTTGAATATATTGAACATTTTCGCCCTAAAAAAAGCTTTTTAATATATGAAATGTGCCTTATTGTATTTCCAGTATTCCATAGATTCTACAGTATTCTTTTTTCCCCCCTCAAATACTGAACCATCAAATTTTGTAAAACACAACATCTGTCATTGCCAAAACTTACGGCCATGACTGTACAGTTTGCATAACATTACACTACCTGTCCAATCACAGCGCTCTTCCATAGGGCAAAGTTGAAACACGTCGTTAATCCGATCTGCCTGAATGGCGGGGCGGGTGCAGCAGTTTCAGTGAAAGTGGAGGACTTTGTAGGTGGTTTGCTAATACGTTACCAACCCCTCTAAGGACATTTAATTTTGCACATTATTAATAGACTAAACATGTTTGTGACCGCACAAGAATCAAAGTATCGGTGATGTGCTTAGAGCACCTCTAGATCCTGCTACACGGAATACAATATAACCCTGATAGACACACGTCAAAAGTAACAACGTGGATCCCCCAAGTAAGTTTCTCTGACTTTTACGCGTTTATAGTTGACGCGTTTTTCTTCAAGTATGGAACCCGCATTAACAACAAACATTTGACGACTCCTCGCTGTAATTTGCCCACGTGGAATGCCACGAAGGCAACTAGCCGAGGTCGACAAGTTTTGAGGGAATCCAGTTACCATGACATTCAGACATTACATTAAGAAATAACGATGTGGACCATAAAAATTAGGAAATATTTTCGGGGTAGTGGGAGGGTACTGGCATTTGTTTTCATTGCTTCTGTCATTTGGCTTCTCTTCGATATGGCAGCGCTTCGTCTTTCAATAAATGATGTTAATAGCCAACTATTGAAAGAACTTATTGTTAAGGAAAGAGAGGCTGTCAAACAACAGTCAACCAAACGAACTGTAATACATAGGGGTTTTAAACACCCAGTGCAAAGAGTTGACTTAGACTTGGACAATGATGACCAAAGTCCCGTCAGAGTTGTGAACAAGGTTGCTGAAGTTTATAGAATGCGGCCCAGGAAAGAGCCTGTGTTGAAGGAAAGCAAAGACGCAGGAGATACCATGAAGTTAGAGAAGGGAAAAGCTGCCGTCACGGACCGTCAAGTACAAGTTGTGCAGGATCATATTACATCAAAGTGGCATGTCCCTTTGAACACCAATGCACCGGCCAAAAAAGCAGTGGACCCTGGTGTGAACAGGACAAAACCAGAGGTAAACAATGTCGTTATAACTCAAAGCCCTAAAAAAGTAGCATTGCCTGTGTCCTTAAACACTACCAGAGCACCCCCTGGTGTTCAGGAAGAAAAGCATGTTGCTCCACCATCTACCTCACACAAGAAACTACAGGAACCAAAGAAAGATGTTGTACCACAACCAAAAGATATCAACACTGATTCCAAAAATATCAATGTAGTGTCCAATAATGTGAAGGCCTTTTCCCAGACAAAAGAGAGTGCCAAATATGCCATTCAACCAGAAAAACAAGACTACCAGGTAAAAGACAAAGCTGTTGTGGAGCCCTCAGCTGAACTTGTCAAGCAAGAAGCCAAACTCGAAGATGTGATTCATATCAAAGAGGACGAAAAGATTGTTAAAAGTGATGTAGGAACTGTGAAGAGGAGTTTGTCACTGACTGAAAAACCAAACTTGCCGCACAAAGCGTCTGAAGGGAAGGTGGCGGTGGTGCGGGGAGCGAGCGTCCACAGAGTTCAGGCTCTGGACCTGACCGCTGCCCCCAGGAACAGAGGCGCCGTCGGCCAGTTCGGCCATGCTGCCGTTGTGCCCAGTGACAAAGAGCAGGAGGTGAGGAGGAGGTGGAACGAGGGACATTTCAACGTTTTCCTGAGTGACCAGATTCCTCTTGACCGGGCCATTCCAGACACCAGGCCCCTGACGTGAGTCCAGCTACATCCTAGATCACTGTAGAACTACATCCTAGATCACTGTAGAACTACATCCTAGATCACTGTAGAACTACATCCTAGATCACTGTAGAACTAAATCCTAGATCAGAGTAGATCTTCCGGTTACTTCTGTATACAACCAGTCTAGATCCTTTTTCTCCCGCAGCACAGCTCCTGCACACAACAGAAACACATGAGGGAATTCATAACTACCTTCTCTACCAAAGTGGATTATGAATGACTTGTTGTTTTTTCTTCTGTTTCCCCTTCTAGTTTGCTCCACACCACTAGTTACTGTAATCATGATGTTGTTGTTGCACTATAGTCATTCTTTTTTTCCTCATGATACCAGCTAGCTGAGATGTGGCTAGTAAATACAGTCTATTCCTGGACTCACTTGACGCACTTTATGTGTTGTCTTGGATAAAAGCTTCATGCTAAATGTATAAAATGTCAGATGACATTAGTCTCGTGGTTTCATCCAGGTGTTCAGATAACATGGTCCATGATGACCTGCCCACCACCAGTGTGATCTTCTGCTTTGTGGACGAGGTGTGGTCCACCTTGCTCAGGTCTGTCCACAGTGTCCTGAACCGCTCCCCACCCCACCTGCTGCAGGAGGTCATCCTGGTGGACGACTGCAGCACCAGAGGTAGGCCAGGCCTCAGACCAGGGACGTGTCAGAATGGGTTTTTATTGAAGTTCCTGAAGAATGATCCAGTCCCAGTCCTTTCACCTCTCACTGCCACCTTTTCTCCTTTACCTCCTCTGTCTCCTTCACTTTCTGTTCCTCACTCTCATCACTCTCTTTCCTTCACTATCGATTACTCCCTCTCTCCCTCTCCTCCCCCTCTCTCCATCCGTCTCCCAGACTATCTGAAGGAGCAGCTAGATGTGTACATGTCCAAGTTTCCTAAAGTGCGCATCATCCGTCTGAAGGAGCGCCAGGGACTGATCAGGGCCCGGCTGGAGGGTGCAGCAGTAGCCACAGGTACGACCCCCCAGGCCCCTGGCCCCTTAGTCCCTGCCTCCTGGCCCCTTAGTCCTTGCCTCCTGGCCCCTTAGTCCCTGCCTCCTGGCCCCTTAGTCCTTGCCTCCTGGCCCCTTAGTCCCTGCCTCCTGGCCCCTTAGTCCCTGCCTCCTGGCCCCTTAGTCCCTGCCTCCTGGCCCCTTAGTCCCTGCCTCCTGGCCCCTTAGTCCCTGCCTCCTGGCACTTGCCCCCTGTCACCCCTTCTCAGCTCACCACTGACACACACAGCTGCAGCAAGAACATTTGTGAGTATTCTGTTCCTTCTCATGTGTACGCAGGACTCAATTACTGATGGGGTCAATCTAATGAAGTCGTTTTCACTGGCTTCTCAACGTACGTGAAATGATTCTGTATATTTAAAGGCTGGGTAAAGTCAACAGTCTTGTGCCAACACTCAGGCTCTGCTGTGCCTGTAGACTGTCAGATAGAGAATCCACAGCAGCTCAGATGGTGTGTGTGCACTACCTGGAGTGTGTTTACCTTCCAGGTGAGGTGCTCACCTTCCTGGACTCCCACATCGAGTGCAACGTGGGCTGGCTGGAG
Source organism: Hypomesus transpacificus (assembly GCF_021917145.1). Classification (NCBI taxonomy): domain Eukaryota; kingdom Metazoa; phylum Chordata; class Actinopteri; order Osmeriformes; family Osmeridae; genus Hypomesus; species Hypomesus transpacificus. The sequence goes on along the minus strand of NC_061082.1, from coordinate 20,567,422 downwards.
CCCCTGCTGGAGAGGGTTCACCTGGACCGCAGGAAGGTGGCCTGTCCTGTCATCGAGGTCATCAGTGACAAGGATATGAGGTTAACGGCTTGTTCCATACAAGGATATGATGTTAACGGCTTGTTCCCTCCAACAGGATAAGAAGGTTGTGTTGCATTGTGGGGTATTCTCAAAACAGTAGCAATGTACGTGTTCATTTTTTTTTTTAAGTGCTGCGATGCCTAATGTGATTTTGTTCTCCAGTTATGTGCTGGTTGACAACTTCCAGCGAGGCATCTTCAAGTGGCCTCTTGTCTTTGGCTGGAGCACGCTATCAGAGGAGTACATTAAGAAGAACAACATGACAGATACTGATCCTATTAGGTACTGTACACACACACACACTCAGTAGTTCTGTCAGTGTGGCTTCTGGCTCTGAGTGAACAGACTTCATGTCCCTGTGGTCTTCCAGATGTCCTGTCATGGCTGGAGGTCTCTTCTCCATAAACAAGCAGTACTTCTATGAGCTGGGAACCTACGACCCGGGGCTGGACGTGTGGGGAGGAGAGAACATGGAGATATCCTTCAAGGTAACCCTACGCTCCTGTCTGACAGCCACTTACCACAACCACCAGACTCTGTTTGACCATGTTGGGCCTGGTTGTGCCCTCAGATCTGGATGTGTGGAGGGGAGATCGAGATCATCCCCTGCTCCAGGGTGGGTCACATCTTCCGGGGGGAGAACCCCTACAAGTTCCCCAAGGACCGTCAGAAGACGGTGGAGAGGAACCTGGCCAGGGTGGCCGAGGTGTGGCTGGACGACCACAAGGATCTGTTCTACGGCCAGGGCTACCTCCACCTGCTGGACAGGAGGGCTGACATAGGGAACCTGACGGAGCAGATCCGTCTGAGGGAGAGGCTCCAGTGCAACAGCTTCCAGTGGTACCTGGACAACGTCTGCCCGGAGTTGGACGCGCCGCTGGTCAAAGCTGAGGGCCTGGTAGGTAGCAGTCAAAGATGCTGTTAATACACAGTCATGTGTCCCAGCAAGATTCATGTCCCAGCAGGATTCATAGGGTAAGGGTATAGTTGTTTTTTTAAGTTATCTGGTGAATACAGGGTTCCTCATGTAAATGAATGTTCTCATGGTAGCTTTAGGTGTCCTGTAAACAGGCTTCTGCAGCCTGTCTCAGTGCTGACAGCCTGATGTGTCTGCAGCCTGTGTCTCAGTGCTGACAGCCTGATGTGTCTGCAGCCTGTGTCTCAGTGCTGACAGCCTGATGTGTCTGCAGCCTGTGTCTCAGTGCTGACAGCCTGATGTGTCTGCAGCCTGTGTCTCAGTGCTGACAGCCTGATGTGTCTGCAGCCTGTGTCTCAGTGCTGACAGCCTGATGTGTCTGCAGCCTGTGTCTCAGTGCTGACAGCCTGATGTGTCTGCAGCCTGTGTCTCAGTGCTGACAGCCTGATGTGTCTGCAGCCTGTGTCTCAGTGCTGACAGCCTGATGTGTCTGCAGCCTGTGTCTCAGTGCTGACAGCCTGATGTGTCTGCAGCCTGTGTCTCAGTGCTGACAGCCTGATGTGTCTGCAGCAAGGGCGTAGGCAGAATTATATTTTTGGGTAGGCCTAGAAAAATATGGATTGGCCTCTTTTCAGTTTTTTTACTTATTTACTTTGCAATCTGCACCCGGTGCATAATTTTTCGGAGATATTTTCGTTTTTGGGTAGGCCTTAGAACCAGTTGAGTAGGCCTGTGCCTACCCATGGCTACGCCTCTGGTCTGCAGACAGTGTCTCAGTGTTTGTGTTTTTCTCTGGGAGAAGCTGTTGTTTCCCAGCTCTTCCATGGGCTCAGGAGTGAATCCAACACAGAGACACGATTGTGCCTTCCCCCGAACAAAGATTGTGTGTCTCTCAAGGCCTACGTCTCTTCCCTCTCCACTCTGACAGGCCAGGGTGGAGAAGCACATCTTTCTATTGTCAACAACACAGAACATTTACACATGTCAACACAAGGAAAGAAGTTAAGACTCTGATGTAATGCTTGTGATCCTTGTCTTTCAGGTTTTCAATCGGGGATTGAGGAAATGCCTGTCTGTGCAGAAGGACTCCTTACTCTCCTTTGAGACCTGTGATCTCAGCAAGCAGGTCAATACTCTCAAATCTACTGCTGGGGTGAAAACACACTCTCCATGACTACAACACACTTCCCAGATGTGTGCTCACAATGGAATTCCTTTTCAATTCTACACACACACTCACGCCTACACCCATTCCTGCAAACCTGAAGTTACCATGACGCCTAATTACAAACCTGAAGTTACCATGACACCTAATTACAAGTCTGGCTGTAACTGCCTCTCTGTCTCCGTGACATTCAGAGTCAGCACTTTAACTACACCTGGGTGAAGCTCCTTCGCCAGCAGGACGTGTGCGTGGCCCAGCAGGACACAGGCCCCGCCCTGCAGCCATGTGACCGATCCAGATCAGACCTGCGCTGGCAACACAAGGCCTCCAACTCTGGCCTGGTAGGTCTGGGTCTTGGGTGGGGCTGTTTGTCTGCCTTCCTTATCTGTCCATAACCAACTCATGTCTGCCACATGTACACTCAACCTTCCCACCCTTGTGAAGGATGTATTGTGTGTTTCCCACCCTTGTGAAGGATGTAATGTGTGTTGCTGGGCTGCCAAGGTGAGGTTCAGGATGGTTTAAAGCTGAGCCCTTCATGGGCTGCTATAGGCTGCTCATACATACACTAGATTCTCAGTAGCCCAGGTAAGACTCTTGTAAGGAATGCGAAAGAATAGTTTTAGGATTCTCACTGTACCTCTCTCCTTGCCCCCCCCTCCCCCCACACACACACACAGGCAGAGCACCTCGTAGCAGAGCACCCCCCCAAAGTCACCTGTCTGGAGGCGGGGCCTAAGGGAGACGTCCACATGAGCAGGTGTGAGCCCACCAACACCATGCAGAAGTGGCAGTTCACCCACTACTACACCTAGGAGGAGGAGCCTAGTGGGGAGGAGGGAGGAGCCTAGTGGGGAGGAGGGAGGAGTCTAGTGGGGAGGAGGGGAGCAAATGAACTCTTCAGAGGCCCGTGTTCACAACTCTGCTCTGTGAAACAACAACCTCCCCATGGAACAGTCTCTGGGGAACAACGTCCTCCACATGGAACAGTCTCTCTGTGGAACAACGTCCTCCACGTGGAACAGTCTCTCTGTGGAACAACGTCCTCCTCATGGAACAGTCTCTCTGTGAACCAGATATGTTAACTGTTGCTCAGTCGGTGTGATTCTGGTGTTGGGATGTGCAATCCTTCAGTTCTTTTTTTCTTTTCATCAAACAAGCCATTGATTGTTGTCATGTTTGGAAACAACAGCTACTTAATGGTAAAGCTGTGTTTTAGATTTTTTTTACATTGAATTTGATAAACCAAAAGGAATCTGTGATGGTCTTTGGTAGAACGTCCGTACCTGAGCCTGTTTGCATTGTTTGTGTCCCAGCTTTTCTCCAGCTGTCCACTGGGGTTTATTCTCAGATAAAGAGACATTTTCAACAAAGATAATGAAACACTGCAATGCAATTGAATGCTCACAGTTTACTGTAAATAATGTCATCATATTTTGTGTTCATTGTTAAGAAGAAACATGATGTATATTTTGGAATGTAATGCATGAAATAGTTTATTAACCTGTGTAGGTGTTTCCAACATCCCACACATATCATAGATGTCTTTTAAGGACACATTTAGCCTCATTTGAAGCCAGGTGACTTTGTGCCTTAGTGCCTAGTGTGAGTCATGGGTGAAATGCTCATTTCTGAAAGTTTGGCTGCAGGTGTTTGTTGTTTGTGTGCAGTTCTTATAATAAACACTAAAGGGAGCTAAAGCTACAAGCTGTTATAAAAACTGTGAGCCCAAGTCTCTCTGGCTTTCATTTTTGAAAATATGAAACAGGATTTGGTAAATGCTACAAATACAGTGCCCTCCAAAAGTATTGGAACAGTGAGGCGAATTCCTTTATTTTTGCTGTAGACTGAAAACATTTGGGCTTGACATCAAATAATGAACGTGAGACCAGAGATCAACGTTTCAGCTTTTATTTCCAGGTATTTACATCAGGATCTGATGCACAACTAAGAAAATATCACATTTTGTTTGAATCCACCCATTTGTCATGTGATCAAAAGTATTGGAACAGATATACTTAAAACATATTTAAGTGAATAAGACTTAATATTTAGTTGCAAATCCTTTGCTTTCAATAACTGCAGCAAGTCTGTGACCCATTGACGTCACCAAACTTTTGCATTCTTCCTTTTTGATGCTTTCCCAGGCTTTCACTGCAGCCTCTTTCAGTTGTTGTTTGTTTTGTGGGGTTCCTCCCTTCAGTCTCCTCTTAAGCAGGTAAAATGCATGCTCTATAGGGTTTAAGTCTGGAGATTGACTTGGCCAGTCTAATACCTTCCATTTCCTGCCCCTGATGAACTCCTTTGTTGTTTTGGCAGTGTGTTTTGGGTCGTTATCTTGCTGCATGATGAAGGCTCTGCCAATCAGTTTGGTTGCATCTTTCCTTAAATTGGCAGACAAAATGTTTCTGTAGACTTCCGAGTTCATTTTGCTGCTGCCATCATGTGTTACATCCTCAATGAAGATTAATGAGCCCGTCCCAGAAGAAGCCATGCAAGCCCAAGCCATGACATTACCTCCACCGTGTTTCACAGATGAGCTTGTGTGTTTGGGATCATGAGCAGTTCCTTTCTTTCTCCAAACTTTAGCCTTTCCATCACTTTGGTAAAAGTTAATCTTTGTCTCATCAGTCCATAAAACTTTGTCCCAGAATTTTTGAGGTTCATCTCTGTACTTTTTGGCAAATTCCAGCCTGGCCTTCCTATTCTTCTTGCTAATGAGTGGTTTGCATCTTCTGGTGTAGCCCTTGTACTTTTGTTCATGAAGTCTTCTGCGAACAGTAGATAGTGATACCTTCACTCCTGCCATCTGGAGGTTGTTGCTGATCTCACTAACAGTTGTTTTAGGGTCTTTCTTTACAGCTCTTACAATGTTTCTGTCATCAACTGCTGATGTTTTCCTTGGTCTACCTGTTCGACGTCTGTTACTTAGTACACCAGTAGTTTTCTTCTTCTTCAGGACATTCCAAATGGTTGTACTGGCTATGGCCAATGTTTCTGCAATGGCTCTGATTGATTTTCCATCTTCTCTAAGACTCACAATTGCTTGTTTTTCACCCAAAGACAGCGCTCTGGTTTTCATGTTGTTTTCACCTCTGAATACAGTCTGCATAGACAAAACCTATCTTACCCAATCTGAACCTGAGTGTAGACATTCAGTGGTATTTATTGATTGAATAATGTATGTAATAGGACACACCTGGGCAACAAAACACACCTGTCAGTCACATGTTCCAATACTTTTGCTCACGTGACAAATGGGTGGGTTCGAACAAAAAGGTGATATTTTCTAATTTGTGCATCAGATCCTGATGTAAATACCTGGAAATAAAAGCTGAAACGTTGATCTCTGGTTTCACATTCATCGTTTGATGTCAAGCCCAAATGTTTTCAGTCTACAGCAAAAATAAAGGAATTGGCCTCACTGTTCCAATACTTTTGGAGGGCACTGTATGTGATGAAGCATTTTTTTTCCTCACTTTATTGTTTCATTAGACATGTGAGTAGCCTCTGGATAAAGGTGTCATTTATAACTTGTCACATGTGGATTTGCTTGACTGTACAATACATCACAAAAGGGTTTTTATGGAAGACTTATCGTAATGATTCATGCTTGCAGTGCATTCACACCAGATTCTCTACAAGAGCTCTTAGGCAGGTAACAGCCAACATCTTAGTCATAATGTTCGCTTGTCGGATTACAGGCCCTCAACCCTCTTAAAGTTAATCTGCTGATAAAATACCTGCCTTGCATAATCGAATGCTTCCCGCAATTTTATCAAATAAATAATAAAGCACTACACCGTGAATACATTAGTACCTATAATACAACCTGTTATTTGTAATTATTTTCCATCTATTAAGCTATTGCTATACATACAATAATCTATGGCAGTGACAAACCCACCTGCCCAATGTGACATTTAGGATGCTTAACATTATTACTTTGGCTTCAGTACGAGCAGAACATCTCATCAGTACAGTTACAACAGCAGTGTCTCCCACCGGTGTTGGTTACGGTGTGTCTTGAGCACAAACACAGTCCCTGCAGTCCAGGTTGCGACCCCAGCAGCAGGAGAGCAAGCACAAAGACTGCACCGTTCGTCTGACGGGTCAAATGTTCATCATCATGGACTCAAACTCATTGATCTTGGTCTGTGTGTTGCCTCTTCTGATCTTGCGGTAGGAGACAGTGTTGTATCTGGAGTGGGTGTGATGGTTGAAGGAGTTCTTGTGGCCATACTTCCTCCCCAGTGACTGAGTGCTCTTGGAGGACAGGGACTCCTGCGAGCTGCTGTTTTGCTGACTGTCCTCAGTCTGGTCCTCCAAGACCTCCAGCTCCTCAGATTCCTCCTCTGTAGGATTTTGCTGGGATGATGTCATATCATCTTCCTGGTTCCCTGGTGCCGATGTTTAGAAAGGAGGATAAGTTCAAACTCTTTAGACATGACAACTAGTTCAACAATAATTTAAGTGCTTCCAATGTATTGCATTGTTTGTGCAAAGAGACTTTAATAGGTTCAGCAAATGCCTATGCAGCCAGTTTTACAAAGTTCCATGATGAAAGCAATCAATGAAATGTGTTACTAGACGTCCTCTCACCTGTCCCCTCCCCTGGCTCTGGTTGTGTCTGGAGCTCTGCCAGGGAGCGTCCTGGGGGCCGTGACCCAGGCTCCTCTGAAGCCAGCGTGGTGGCTGCAGATCCTGCAGCATCACGTCTGCCGTGCTGGTCTGCCCAGGTGGAGATCTGTGGACGCTCCAGCTCCAACGCTGTGTCAGCATCACGGGGGGGCTGAGCCTCCTCTAAAGAGCAGGGGGGTCCAGGGGGCCCTGCTCCCCCATCCTCGTCCTCGTAGAAGACCTCGTCGTCCCCCTGGTCCTCCGGCAGGGCAGCAGGTCTCCCCACGGCCTCCTCCGTGGGCGCCACGTCTGCCAGGGTCACCCCACTGATGACCTCCACCTGGGGGGTCGTCTTTCTCCCCTCCAGGGTCGTGGGAGGAGACTGGCTCTCCGGCCTCTCCATCAGCTCTGCCTTGGTTGGATCACTTCAACCTCCGTGGAGCTCCCTGTCAGAGGCTCTTAGTGGTCGGTTGGACTGAACCCCCGGTACTAACCAGTGTCCTCAAACCCCCAACACCCACCCAGCCACTCCAGTCAACCAATCAAAGCTGTCATTTCTGAATCTCTGTTATCCCATTGGACAGTGAAAGCAAGGGGTGCCATCCCGCATTTTAATGTGTTGTTGGAGGATCAAGCTATCTCGCAGTGCTAGCGTGCGATGTGGTTCTCAGAGCCAGTAGAGAACACTGGTTTTGTTCTGGGGCCAGTAAATGGTTCTTTGTCTCAGCTGCGTGGACAAATGGACTGATTGTGCTGTTTCTTTAATCTGTGCAGAGTGACCACCTTCTCCCTGTGACATTTTGAGGCAAGATTAACATTCTGCTAAAGGTTTAGTCCAGTCTACGCCTGGCTGAGCATTAGAGTGGTTTCTATAGGGCTCTGTACTTGTTGCTGGGCTCAGGTCAAAAGGTAAGATACATTCACGAGGCTTGGTTTCTGGTATATCTGGGGATATATACAGGTCTGCACCATTGTTGCTGTTGTAAGACTTTTAACTACACTGGTTTCAGGAAACTGACTGTGAGACTGCAGTCTGGCTTGACTGGCTGTGGTTTTCCTCTTCAAGCTTCAATACTCCAGCCGTTTAAAAAAGCGGAAACTGTAAGAAATGTTTTGTCTATGTACGTAGGTGATCTACACAGATAATTCAGTTTAGATCAAATATAGAATTCAGTCTGTCGTCAAGGCAGCCAAATGTTTAAATAGGTTTTCCCATACTGCCATCTAGTGGACGTAGTTATTGCTGATAATCTTTATTAGTCATTGCTCTGCAGACACTGAAGAGGCCGTAAACCCAAACTTCAATATTCTCAGCACCATGACAACGTGTTGCCGAGGAAGCTGCTGGGGAAACACTATCCATAGAAGGAAGTTGAGCTCATGGAAAAATAATACAAATAACATATTAAAAAGCGACTGAGTTTTAAAGTCAGTTAAACAGACATTCTGTACATTTGTAGTTGACATAGAGGTATTAAACTACAGTTAGTGGACCTACTGGCAAGTACTGTTTTATTTCAATTTAAATGTCAACAGTTGGAAGGAAACTTTTATTTACTGCAATAAGATTTCAGTCTTCACAGTAGCCTAGTTGACTTGATTTCCATGTCAAACTGAAGAGCACATGACAGCCAGCAAACTGTACTGACAAAAGAAAGAAAACATTCATAAATGTCGTCAGTGATTTACAAGACAACAAGAGTATTTTATCATACAATGTGTGATGAAAAAAACTTCTGGAGACAAAAAAACATTTGTCTTCAGAAGTTTTTATGCAAACGAAAATAGTAAAGAAACTAGCACCTCTTACTGCCACATCCTGTTTTCATCTGCAGAGGTACCTGGCGGTTTAGAAGCAGTCACATGACACACGAGCCACAACTCCCTCTCAACTCACTCCCTCATTCACATTGATATAGAAATGGATCTATGTTTAGTCTTTTTTCTACAAAACATTTATAATTCTAATGAAAACAAAGGCATTGTGAGCCCTGTTTATCTTCAAGATCCAGGATAATCACCCAGCATCAGTGGTCACATTCAGAAGAAGATTGCGCGAGTAAACACAGTACACAGTACACAGTAACACATGGAGCCTACAGCCTTCATTTACAGGGTCCCTGCTTTCAGAGTAGTTAACAGAAGAAGTATTAATGCTGTGTTAATGTTCGATTGAATAACCAAGACAAAGTTCTCCTGGCAGTCTGACATGCTGCCTGCAGTCCATGTCGACAGTCTTAATGGGTGACTCATAAAAGGACCCTCTTTCCATTATAATGCTTCATTTTACCCATAATTCCCTTGGTTGTGTCTTTTACAGGACCACAGAGACTGCATCATGATAAAAGCTGTTGAGAAGAGCATTCAGAGTCTGTAGTCCACGTAATGCACTACCTTCCACCAGGGCAGTGCGCCTTTAACTGCAGATCAACAGGTCCAACGTTCAAGTCTCCCCCGCACACACACACACACACACAAAGTCACGTTGCAAGAAAACCCTCAGAAAATGACTGACATGAACACATGAAGTAAACCGAAGGGAAGGCTTCTGTCTGTATTGGTCTCAGTTGTCCTCCTCCTCCACTGAGCGGTTCAGTCCAGGCAGGAACCTGAGGAGCTGGCGCACGCTCCCACGATGCCGGCCCTTCCTGGGCAGCGTCCCGAACAAGGAGGCACGGGAGCTCCGCTCACAGGAGGGAGAGAGGGAGCTGCTGTCCGCCAGGCTGCCGCTGCGGTTGCGGTTGATTGTGGAGCGGGGGAGGTCTGTGGAGGAGGAGGGCCGGGTCCCGCCGCCCCGCTGGGGGTCTGAGCTGGGGAAGAAGCAGGAGTCGTCGGTGGTGCTGGCGGCGCTGAAGGGGCTGGGTGAACTCAGGTCCCCAAACACGCTGGCCTGGTCGCTGTCCTCCGTCGCTACGCTCCGCCAGCTGCTGTCGCTGGAGAAACGGTGAGCGTGGAGACCCGAGAGGGACATAAGCGACACCAGGGAGTCCGTGGAGGGGAACAGACAGCTGTCATTCAGGTTACCTGGACAAGAGAGAGGGTCTCTTACATACAGGATACTTGTTTTATTGACGTGCAGTTTATTAAGAGCTACGCTGTGTATCCTGGTTTTACCCTTCCCCTTTAAAATAGAGAATACATTTCCAGTACTGAATTAACGTCAACCTTGAAGGATATAGGACCCCCCTGTGTTTCAAGTCATGCAGACATGTGAGATAACTTATCGCAGTGACAGGAAATCAATCCGACAGTTTTTCATTTGATTAATGACCCAAGCAGGGGGAACTCTTAAAGAGTACACCTCAAAACCGAGAGCTTTGTTTTCACTTCTGCTGCTTTTAGGTAAGAAAGAGCGAGGTGCTGTGAGAAAGGAAGTGTGGTTTGACAGCTGGGAGCGGTCCTCACCTTGGGTGAGGCGCTTCTCCTGCAGGCCCAGAGCTTGCAGCTCACACCACTTCTCTCTCAGAGTTTGCTGTGGAAACACAAATATTGCATTAAAAGTCAGCCTTCGTTCTTCAGACTTCAGACACATTTGCAACCACAACCTCCGTTATATAATACTGTCTGTGTTTGATCACTTTACACCAAATCAATGGAGGCTTGGGGCTGAATGAGATAGAAAACCCTTCAGAGGTTAGCTATCGTCTGGTCAGTCTGTCTGATATTCTGCTCTACTCTTCCTAGTGGGTGGGTGGGGGGGGTTTCTGAGAGCATCCTCTGTACGTGAGTTTGGATTCAAAGCTGTTCTGAAGACAAACAGGCCCTGAAAGGAGGAGCTACCTTGAGCGAGCTCATCTTCTTCTCCAGTTCGATCCTCTTCACTACAGTCCCACACACCGTCTCCACCCTGAAACCACACGCACACACACACGGATGGCTCATTCACCTGGTATTGAGTTTTCATGTTTGAACTACTGTGTGCCATATGGCTGTTCCATGGTCTTAAATACAAGCCACATTTTTTAGGGTTTAACTGGTGCACTGCCTATAGTATTGTCACTATGACTCACTTCAGGAAGTTGGTAGATTCTCGAATCAGGTCAATGATGTGCTGATGAGTGGAACCCTCAATGCTGACCCCATTGATGCTAACAATAACATCACCTAAAATGGAGAGAGAGAAAGAGAGTTAGACCCCATAGATCGTGTGTGTGTGTGTGTGTGTGTGTGTGTGTGTTATCGAGGTGTATCAGGGTCAGCTACAGGGGGCATGGATGTGTGAGCGTCTGCAGGATGCTGCAGTCCGGACATGGGCCAGGAAGTGGGTGCGGGTGGGGGAGTGAGGGCGAGGTACCTGCGGTCAGCCCTGAGCACTCTGCAGCGCTGTCCTCCTGCACCGTGCACACAAACGTGCACATCTCCAGCACCGCCACGTTTCTCAGCTGCACCCCGTACGTCTGCAACAAGCGGCACCAAGCAGCACCAAACAGCCCAGACAGACGAGTCACTAAACTGACAATGACACCAGGGGGGTTGTAGAAGCTAGCTGGGGCACTTTGTTTTAGACTTGTGTTTTTATCTCTGCTACCTGCTGTGTGTTTGTGGTGTGAAGTTTGAAATTCCTACCTGAACATCAAAACCATATGTCTCATTGTCTTGCTTCTCCAGTGTGTAAGTGGTCCTACACACAGGGGAAAGGCAGTTATACCACTAGCACACCTTCTACTGCACACCACAGCATGAGGGAACACATGTTGATCTACTGCTAACATCTGTTGTGTACCTCTGAGGGTCCGAATAATCCACCAGAGAGTTGGAAGAAGTTTGCCTCATCTGGAAAGAGAGAACACTATCCTGTCAGACCAACAGGAGACACACACGCTACCTTGTTGATTACTCTTTCCTGTCAACTTCAACACATTCAGTGGGTGTTCAAGTATTTTGATCCTATAGCTGGTCTCTTACATAACCTAAAGATTAGCATTGTCAAACGGATTTATGTTTTTGCAAGCACCGGTATGTTCCGTAGTTGCAATATTCAGTTAACACATACTATTTCAGTATTTTTTATTCCAAACGTACTTACTTCTATTTGCTAAAACCCTTACTTATACTGAGTAAAATAAGTTTAGATCTTTACAATTATAACCAATGAAAAAACAAGACAACTGCATTTGACTTAAATGTTGCAGTTTGGTTGTAGTATTGCATTACACACAGTGCCATCTCAATAGCTTTCACATTAACTACCTGAACTTTCAATGCTCCACAAAAGAGTATTTGTGTTTTCAATATGATAAGGAATTAAACACCAAGACATTTGCACTGGATCTTCTGTGATCCTCCAGGAGGTGTGTGTGAGTGTGTGTTCCCCCTCACCTGGCGGGGGGCCCTGGGCTGGGTCCTGCCGGGACTGCCTGCTCTATGCTGCAGCTTCTCCCCCAGGCTCCTCAGAGAGCGCCGGTACCACAAACGACCCTTCTGCCTCAGGGAACCCTCCAGGATGCAGCTGTCCTGGCTGTCCTGTCGCTGGAGCCCTACAGAGTTCATGTTGGATGGACCAGAGGGGGCGTACTCACATCACCCTGGTGGACGTGTGCTAGACTGGCACTAGCCTGCTACAGCTCTCACACTTAAAGCAGCCGAGCGGAAATCCACAGCATGTGACTGCGGTGGGGGACCTGTGTTTGCAGATCACTGACACCTCGCCTTCTTTCTTTTCTCACTCACTCTTTTTATCTTTTTTCTCATGAACCCTTTTTTGTGCTCTCTGCCTGCCAGGAAAAGGAATATGCTCAGGGGGTTTTTCTCTCTCTACACTTTTTTTTCTATTTCTACAAACAGTCCCCTTTCTTTGTGCAATCCTTGCAATTTGATTTATGGTCTGTCAGAAATCAGCAATGCATGAAAAAATGCCACCACCTCTTCTGTGGTCCCTCCACCACCAGTGGCACCTGCTTCCAGCCATTCTCTGGCTTCACTCTGGTTATTCTCAATGGGCCTACCCTGACCTGAGCCGGTGACTGAGCAGAGCAGGGGAGACGTGAAGACAGACAAAAGGCTGCTTGGTTGGGGGCCAGAGGCAGGATCTCCCCCTGACAGCATGGGTCACTGGACAGAAGCCATCAGACATGGTTAGATCAAGAGAGAAATCCCACAGCCCAGCAGGCAGGGGGAAAGAAAACACACGTCTGATGTGTGGCAGCAAGCTAAGCCATGACACACACACACATTAACAAGCACACACACACAAACACACCCCCACACATAACAACAACTCAGAGATAGAGAGAAACAGATATACATTGGCCCCTGGAACAAGCTTTAATATTCATACAATGAATATTGTATATTCACAGCTGGCCCCATTGTATAAGATGATGGGGAACAAGAACATTGTTATTACTTGTGAACATACACATTCTACAGAACATTTTAATTTCCATAGAAAGCCTCAGATTCTGACTACAGCTATGAGCTCCATCTCTGCTTCAGTCAGGGTTAGCACACAGCCTGCAGGAAGTCAGGTGCCATCCCTCCATGTCCTCTACAGTTACCTTACAGAGCTAGGCTACAACCCTTAGCAACGCCAATGGACAAGATAACACTGGGCTTTCCGGCCCAACATGGACCTCAGATACAGCAACTGTGAGCAAATTACATTGACTGACAGACTGATAAGTTTGTTTTAGTTAGTTTTGTCATTATTGTAAGTTAGAAATAGCCTACTATCTGAATTGACAGAGATGTGAATAGGCTCGAGGAATGAATGCTAAATCCCCTCGTGCCAAGCCTGACATCACACAGAAAAACGATACTTTAGGCAGTGCGTCCTACTTTATAATTTTTTATCTGATTAAAAAGAGGCTTTGTCCTTGTTAAAGACTGAATGACATTAACACGAAAAGAGATGCTGGTTCTCGACGTTTTTCTCAGGACGTCATTGCGGTGAGGGAAGGCGGAATTGAGACTAGTTTTCTAAAACATGTAACTGACACAGCGTTATCCCCCGTATCTCCTCTCACCTTGCAGAAAAAACAGTTAGGCCAACATTAGGTTTAGCGACGTGTCTGACTCATATGTGTAGTGCTGACAGCCCAAGTGAAGACAATTTACTTCCTCGGTTTAACGGACACACAACTTTGCATCAAACTTGCTGTACCAATATGCGCATGAGTCACGCCAGTTTTTTTTTTTTTAGTTTTTTTTATATGGAAAATTACATTTGATAACCATAGCCTGTATTGTGCGTCATGATCTAAATAACAATCAGATATTCATCTAATGAACCAGTCAATTAAATTAAACCTGAAACTGAAACATGAAAAATATTTTATTGACTCACTGATGTCACACATTGACTATTAAATAGTGCAAGAATGAAAGCCATCGTAATGAAACTTTAGTCTAGACGAAAACCATATACTTCATAACACAATGTAAAGTGGTTACCTTTGTCAAAACAAAATATTATACGAACTCACCAGAGGATGTAAAATCCAACAATAATCTTCTTTATAAAAGTCACATGATCTTACCAGGGCAGGCAATTTTTTATGTGTCAGACACAATATCGAAAACAATTGACCCCAGTAAGAATTGAAATGAATATTTTTCTCGTATCTTTGGAATGACTGATGGTTTTATAAGCCAAACTAGTACACGCCATCTCTAAGTAGCTACAACTGTCTCACATTTCTCAAAGTGGTCAGCTTTTCTATTTATTTTTTTTGTTGTTGAGAAAACTGACTCAAACATATAGGCCTCGTGACATCGAAAGCATAACTTTGCAATTTTACCAACTTTATGCAAACGTTAACACTTAATACAGGCAAAGCGTTTCAAACTGCAATACTGCATTCTCACATAATTAATACAATAAAACACGGAGTAAAACAATAATTCTTCTTATGTACAAAACAGCAACATAAAATGACAGACATGTGCAGATATCAGACCAGCTAGTATAGTATATCTGATAGTAGTGTAGCAGTACAGTATAATTATAATCATTATAATTATGTAATCATTTTAACAACTAGTGATCCGATTTCGATCACGCTAATCAATGTACTGCCACCTATCATGGTAGCCAACTCCTCAACAGCCTCTCCTTAACTTAGTGATCCATGGAGTAAAAAATGCTAATGTACACTATGGTGATTTTATAGAGCTCATCAGCATTTGCAATGATATCAAAGTAAACATTCAAGGAGAATATGGTCCTCGTAAAAAACACGCACAGTTATTAGGGTTAAGTGGCGCTATCAGCCTTTTGGTTTGTTGTTTGTTCACAAGTGGTGTCCCACACCAGTAATAGTGTTCACAAGTTCACCCATTGTGCTCAAAACTCAAATCTGTCCTCACAACATAAAATCCCTCTTTTGTAGACTCCTACAAATTGAACAAATTGGATCCATAAACAAAGAAAGCACAGCAGCATGTTTTGAGTAATTCTGTATTGAAATATTGAATTATTGTAAGCTATGTATAGTTATATACAGCCTTACAAGTGCACCTTGAAGAAAGAATGCACCACTTTGAGAATCTTACAGCAGCAATTTTCATCTGCAGTATACAAATATATATTTTTTAAGATATGTTTTCACATAGGCATTTTTATAGTCCGTCTACAAAAAAGTGCAGCATTATATTAAAGGCTTTGGATATATCATGATATTCATATAGAATCATTATATCATTTTGTAAATCCTATTTTTCGATTTTCTTGTCGATCAATTTCTCTCTTACATATAGTAGCACTAGCTGTTTCTCTCTTACATATAGTAGCACTGGCTGTTTAGCACATTTGAATGTTGTTTAACACTGATTTCTAGAAATGGACGTGGTTGTGTTTCTAATACTAATGTGTCGTTTTGTCATCAGGCATTCTGACTTATCCTCTGGTAGTTGGGCGATAGGTGAACCAGTGTAACAGTTTGCGTCAACTGTTTACACGTGTCCTGTACAATCAGGTAAGAAGTTACTCAGTAACATTCACAGTCAGCCTAGCACAATATTGATAAATACAGTATATGGCACAAAGCAGTTAAATGTGCAACTTCAAGCTTTGGGCACTTAAAACATGTGTGAGGTAGCAAAGAAATCTGTACATTGTGTTTCTCCTCCATCTCCTTACAGGTCACATCTTAGTTCCTTCTACTTCCTGTGGTTGAGCCAATTAAGTTCTGTCACTTCCTGGAAGGTGTGAAAAGACTCCTCCCACAATCCTCTGGCATCCTTAGTTGAGCATGCTCATTGCTGCTTCCTGTTGATGGCATGGACACCACGTGGTTGCCCTGGGTGACCAGTTCTTTTCTTCTCCAGACAGTCCGGGTGAGTTGGGGCCAGTGGCAGCATGCGGCCAGGTGGCTATTCTTTGATGTCCTTCATGACGTTCACCTGGGCTACCGTCTTCTTGACTCGCAACGCCGTGAGCCGGGCAGCCGCGCTGGGGTACCAGCACTCCCTCATTACCTTCCCCATCACCCTCAGAGCCTGCACACAAGCACACCTGTCAGTCACCCCCACCTCAGAGCCTGCACACAAGCACACCTGTCAGTCACCCCCACCTCAGAGCCTGCACACAAGCACACCTGTCAGTCACCCCCATCACCCTCAGAGCCTGCACACAAGCACACCTGTCAGTCACCCCCACCTCAGAGCCTGCACACAAGCACACCTGTCAGTCACCCCCACCTCAGAGCCTGCACACAAGCACACCTGTCAGTCACCCCCACCTCAGAGCCTGCACACAAGCACACCTGTCAGTCACCCCCACCTCAGAGCCTGCACACAAGCACACCTGTCAGTCACCCCCACCTCAAAGCCTGCACACAAGCACACCTGTCAGTCACCCCCACCTCAGAGCCTGCACACAAGCACACCTGTCAGTCACCCCCACCTCAGAGCCTGTACACAAGCACACCTGTCAGTCACCCCCACCTCAGAGCCTGCACACAAGCACACCTGTCAGTCACCCCCACCTCAGAGCCTGCACACAAGCACACCTGTCAGTCCCCCCCACCTGTGAGCGGTGCTCACCTCACAGCTCTGCCACTGGTTGGGGATGCTGGGCCGCTGCTTCTGGTCACACACCACCCTCCTCATGTCGTCCACAGATGGGTCTGAAGGCACTAAGTCATAGTAAGGCAACTGGAAATCTTCATGAATTCCTATCAAAGTGAACACAGTCTTTATTTAGACAAAATTCCCAATTTTCTGTCAGTTTCCACCATGTAGACAGGGTTAGGGTTAGAGACAAAAAACATCCCAGTGACTCACTGTGTCCTTAACCTTGCAATGGCCCCACTATGTGGAGCTGCTTTAAATAGTCATGTTCCCAGTGTGAATTAGGAAAGGTTATGTGAATGCAGTACAGTGTGTGTGTGTGTGTGTGTGTGTGTGTGTGTGTGTGTGTGTGAGTGTGTGTGTGTGTGTGTGTGTGTGAGTGTGTGTGTGTGTGTGTATAACACACCCCTGACAGAGCACCTCCTGGAGAGTTCCCAGAACACCAGACCCAAGGCGTAGATATCTGCCCGCTTGAAGGACTCAAAGCTGTTCATATTGATGGCGTCATCCAGGATCTCTGGGGCCATGTACCTGCAGAGGACAAACTTGTTAAAGCTAATGAAGAAGACCAGCAGGAGGACAACCCATAGTCTCTTCCTCAGGATACAGACTCCCTCCTGCTCAGCAGCTGGCCACAAACAGCGTATGGTGGCCTAAGAATAGCTGAACATTCTGGAGGCCCACGGTGATGTGAGAGGAGACACCTGTCAGATAGACAGAGCTTCAGAAACAGAGCAGCTCTGGGGCAGACTACTGTAGAGGGGGAGCCCCCCTGACCTGGAGCTCAGCATCTTTTATAAGCTGTGCCATTTCAGGAGGTCAAGTGTCTCCCATGGTCGACGTATCTAGGCAACAGTGTTTTTGCTGTTGTCAAGTGTGGCTGTTGTCAGGTGTGGCTGTTGTCAGGTGTGGCTGTTGTCAGGTATGGCTGTTGCATACCTCTTGGTCCCCACTCTGTGATTGGACGGGATGTCGATGGTGTTGGTGGTTGAGTCGTGCTTGACAGCCAGGCCCAGGTCTGCAATGACAGCTGTCCCATTCTTCTTCACCAGAATGTTCTTGGACTTGATGTCCCTGTGTGCAATGGCAGGCTTCCCTGTTGACAGATAAAACAAGCTGATTAGACACAGATTAAAACACACACAAGCTGATTAGACACACATTAAAAGACACGTTTTTTGAGAATAGCGCGTTTATATTTCGCCAATCAACGTTCAGAAGCTCCCCTCGTTCTGAAGTGCATTCTGAAGTGTTGTGCTTCCTGGGATGAATGCAGCACTGATGATAAGATGTGACCTTACATCAACACAGGCATGCTTTGTTTGTGTACAGCTCTAATTGGAGCAGCGAGATGGGCATGAGGAAGAGGACAGATGAGTGCAGGTGGGAAGTGAGATCTAACCCTAATCCTCAGCTGGAGGGCTCATTGTAAGAGGCTGGAACTTTTGAAACTTCTTATTGAGTAGATGTGGACACTTGAACATTCTTATCGCTGTCAGGTAACCGTGGAAACCACCTCAGGTCAGGGACAGAGCTGGTCAGTGTGTTGTGATGCTCCAAATGAACATGTACATATGCTCCGACACAGTCCTGCTGCTCCTCAGCAACCACACAAGAAGCCATGTTTTTGTTTAGTTTTAATCATCTTGTTTTCCTGACCAACTTTCTTGTAAACTTGTGTTATTTGAATGACTCACTGCCACCAGCCATGGCATCAGCCAAGAAGTGTAATCGAGCCTTTGTGCACAACCCACTTGCATGGGCAATAGTAGATCTGTGGACTGTTGTGGAAGTACCTGTTCTGAAAGAACTGCTTCCATGGTGGGCTGGGTCCCATATGTACAATACTGTCCATACATTCTGATTCTGCTTCCTGTTTGGCAGTGGTGGTCTTCAAATTAAAAGTCTCCCTCCCCCGTCCCATTTGTGTATTACGAGACAGAGACACTCACCCTGGGTGCCAATGATCTCCATGTGGAGGTGAGCCAGTCCGCTGGCAACGGACAGAGCCAGCAGCATCATGTCCTGCACGGAGACTGTGTACCTGTTCAGGTAGTCAAACAGTGAGCCGGGTTCGTGGTATTCAGACACGAGCCACAGCTGGGTCCAGGAGCCGTTATCTGTGTCACACACAGAGGACACAGGTCACATACAGCCTACAGACTGGGTCCAGCAGGTCACAGCCTACAGACTGGGTTCAGTAGGTCACAGCCTACAGACTGGGTTCAGCAGGTCACACAGCCTACAGACTGGGTTCAACAGGTCACACAGCCTACAGACTGGGTTCAGCAGGTCAAACAGCCTACAGACTGTGTTCAGCAAATCACAAAGCCTACAGACTGGGTTCAGCAGGTCACACAGCCTACAGACTGGGTTCAGCAGGTTACACAGCCTACAGACTGGGTTCAACAGGTCACACAGCCAACAGACTGGGTTCAGCAGGTTACACAGCCTACAGACTGGGTTCAGCAGGTCCAAACTACTTTTTTAGTAAAACAGGAAACTAGCGCAAGCAGTTCTAAGACATTGTGTGGTTGCTTAGAAACTGTTTCCCTAACAACCTATGTCTTGTTGGTAGTTTACGGCGAAAAGAACATTGCAGGTATTCAAATTGGACAATTAAAAGTCTGAGTTTGAGACCTTTGTTGTCTGCGGCAATGAAGCCAAGGATGTTCTCATGACGGAGCATTATGGTCTGGTAGATCTCCGCCTCGCGGAACCAAGACCTCTCGTCTCTGGAGGAGAAGATCTTCACCGCAACGTCCTCTCCTCGCCACTTCCCACGCCACACCTCTCCGAAGCGGCCCTTCCCGATGGTCTCCTGCAGCACGATGGTGCGGGCGATGGTCCTCTGTACCAGGAGTGGGAGGCCTGAGGAAACAGGACCACACGGAACAACAACACGTCAAGCCGGAACACATTTAGATATTATGTCATCTAACTAGGCAGGAATCTTTGTTTGTATGTGGCTCGATTATTCTGTGAACTGGGCACTGTATGAAATCCACCTCATTATTGTGAACTGCACTGTATGATATCCACCGCACCAGCCTAAATAATTATCACATTTGTTTTCCGTTTGTCTATATCAAGGGACCAACCAGTCCACAATTCTAACAGACAATAAATAGCATCCTGGACAAAGTCAATGACTATGATGCCTGATGATCACCCTCTTCCTGTGTTTCTACATGAGCATAAACAATAAAAAATAGACTTGCACATTGTATGTGTGTGTGTGTTTGCGTGTGTTTGCGTGCGTGTGTGTGTTTGCGTGTGTGTGTGTTGTCACCTGATCCGGAGCCAGAGGAACTCATGTCATAGATGAGCTCTTTGAGACATTTGTCAGGAGTCATGAGGGTGTGGTCATCCAGGGCCTCCTCTGCATCCTGCTTGTGTGCCCGGCGGTAGGCGCAGCGCGGGCCCTGCAGCACACACACACCCAGCATGGCACCCACACACAGCAGGCACGACGGCACCAAGATGGCTGCCGCTAGCTCCAGCCTGCCCCAGCCAGGCACCTCCGAAGGCCTCTCTGTGGGGGACACAACCACACACACACTCTGGTGGTTAGGATCATATCATCCTGAGCACTCGAAATAACCCGGTAAATAAACACAATGATCACACACACTTCCATAGCTGGGTTAATAATAAAAAATAATCAAATATAAATGAAAAAACATCACCAGACATCTACACAACCGTTTAAATAAGAATCTAAACAGTACTGTAGCTGCTCCCTCTAGTGGTCTTGTTGAGCCACTTCATACCATAAACCATACAAGATCATACACCAAACACTGTATATTCATATATACTATTAAACACAATTCATATAAACAACAACCAAGAATATGTGTATGACTGCAGAATTTATTATGTTACCAGTCAACTGAGACTGGACCAAACTTTCAAACACCTCAATACATTTGTAAAATGAACACAACTCAGCTAATCTATAACCCAAAGAGAGACAGAGATCAGAACTGAGAATGTGCCAGATGCAAGGTTAATGCTGTCAATTGAACAACAGATTTGGAAGAAAAAATGATTTTCTCTGCTTCCAAAATGCCAAGAGTTTTCGACACTGGCCATCAATATTCTGAGGCAATCAGACTGGCCTCCAACATTGAAAGACAGAGAGGCTGGATTTTACTGGACGCAAATTGCCTTTTTTCTTTTAATGCAGTGCCATGCAGCTAACCTGAAAATGCATTTTAATGATTTCTATTCAGACAGTCAAACCTCCTGTCCTGACCTGGTTCACCCTCCCCACAACAACCTGGGAAAATAACAAACAACATTTGTCTCTGTCCTTGCTGTGAAGAAAGCCAACTAGGCAATAAACAACACTTTTAGGGGCACTCAAGTTCTATAACATGTCTTGATGACAGGAAAACGTCCAGGAATTTGAGAAACCATGCTTCACGAGACCTCGGGTCTTCATTCTCTTACTTTGCTAGAACAGGATGAGCCTCAGGAGACCTTGGCCACTAAAGTTCCAAAAGTCTCGGCTAAAGTGCAGTCCTGTTTCTTTTTCTTTGACCTTTTGATCCTTTTCAAATGTTTCAGTCTCCCAACAAGTTTCTCCATCAATTAAGAGGAATAACGACTTGCAACATCTCCTCCAGGTCAAGTTACACAGGGTCAGATATGTCTGGTCTTTCCTAATGTACCCCTGCCCTTCAACCTACTCTACCACCATGTCCAACCAGGGCAAAGTAGACCACGGCATTGTACTGAACAACAGGAAATAGGTTGGTCTCCTACTCTCCAGCCACAGTTAAAGCCTTCAAAAAGTGTGCCTCATTGAAGAATTTGCTGCTATCGAGCAACACTTCCAGTACATAGATCTAGAACCTTCTATTCAAGTCAGGTTGTTCTAAACTGATCTGGTCTTCCTTCTGGCCTGACACAGACCTTGTTCAGGAACTTCTGTTTTCAACACATGTACCCCGTCAACCAAACCCACTTTCAAATCTGTTTTGCATATCAAGCAGTTCCTGGTAACTACATTATCAAGCAGTTCCTGGTAGCTACTTTGGGAACAGCAAGGGCAAGGGCAGCTATCTGAAGAGCAATCAATCAGTCCTGACATGTATTCAAACTTTTCCTTCATCTTCAGTACATTTCCCCTATCTCCATACAGTAAGAGTGTAGTTGCATGTGACAGGGCTGTCGACACACTAACCAAATGTATGGAAATAGATGTCATTGGTTTAAAAATAAGGTGCTAACTCTGATGTCACAGTCTGACTTTTGTGTTTGGCTGGGGCAGGCAGACCACACTGGGGCAGGTAGGCAGACCACACAGGGGCAGGCAGACCACACAGGGGCAGACAGACAGACCACACAGGGGCAGACAGACCACACAGGGGCAGACAGACAGACCACACAGGGGCAGACAGGCCACACAGGGGCAGACAGACAGACCACACAGGGGCAGACAGACCACACAGGGGCAGGCAGACCACACAGGGGCAGACAGACAGACCACACAAGGGCAGACAGACAGACCACACAGGGGCAGACAGACAGACCACACAGGGGCAGGCAGACAGACCACACAGGGGCAGACAGACCACACAGGGGCAGACAGACAGACCACACAGGGGCAGACAGGCCACACAGGGGCAGACAGACAGACCACACAGGGGCAGACAGACAGACCACACAGGGGCAGGCAGACAGACCACACAGGGGCAGACAGACCACACAGGGGCAGACAGACAGACCACACAGGGGCAGGCAGACAGACCACACAGGGGCAGGCAGACCACACAGGGGCAGACAGACAGACCACACAGGGGCAGGCAGACAGACCACACAGGGGCAGACAGACCACACAGGGGCAGGTAGGCAGACCATACAGGGGCAGACAGACCACACAGGGGCAGGCAGACCACACAGGGGCAGACAGACAGACCACACAGGGGCAGACAGACAGACCACACAGGGGCAGACAGACCAAACAGGGTCAGACAGACAGACCACACAGGGGCAGGTAGGCAGACCACACAGGGGCAGACAGACATACCACACAGGGGAAGGCAGACCACACAGGGGCAGGCAGACAGACCACACAGGGGCAGACAGACAGACCACACAGGGGCAGGCAGACAGACCACACAGGGGCAGACAGACAGACCACACAGGGGCAGGCAGACCACACAGGGGCAGACAGACAGACCACACCGGGGCAGACAGACCACACAGGGGCGGGCAGGCAGACCACACAGGGGCAGACAGACAGACCACACAGGGGCAGACAGACAGACCACACCGGGGCAGACAGACCACACAGGGGCGGGCAGGCAGACCACACAGGGGCAGACAGACAGACCACACAGGGGCAGACAGACAGACCACACAGGGGCAGGCAGACCACACAGGGGCAGACAGACAGACCACACAGGGGCAGACAGACAGACCACACAGGGGCAGGCAGACCACACAGGGGCAGACAGACAGACCACACAGGGGCAGACAGACAGACCACACCGGGGCAGACAGACCACACAGGGGCGGGCAGGCAGACCACACAGGGGCAGACAGACAGACCACACAGGGGCAGACAGACAGACCACACAGGGGCAGGCAGACCACACAGGGGCAGACAGACAGACCACACAGGGGCAGATAGACAGACCACACAGGGGCAGGCAGACAGACCACACAGGGGCAGACAGACCACACATAGCTTGCATGGTATGTGTCAGAAAAACAACAATGTGTTGTACAACATGTATGACCAGACACATTCAACATCAATCTGCTGAACTGTAAATGTTGATCTAAACATCCAGCAGGTAAATAATTTACTTCTTTGTTGTGATTCAACTCATGTGCCGTACAGTAATTGATTTACATAAGATAAGTACTCATGTTTTTCACATGATCCAGAATAATGGGTATTTTTTTACGAAATCAGATGTCAAGCGACGGCAAGCATAATATGACAATACCAGTAATGACAGACACCAGGCTCTCACACAAGGAGGACACACGTACAGGACTAGCAATGTCAAATATTTGTTGTTGATGATTTCATTCATTCAACATGTGTTTGGTATGTAGGCAAAATGAAGACTGGGATATCTTAATGAAAATCTAAACTGTAAAACAGAGACTCTAAATCTACACAGACTAGTAGATTTGGAACCAGATAACCCCATAGGGGAAGGACAGTAATTGAATGGTGGAACAACACCCAACACAGGATGACAAATACATGACACATGAATCACCCCCTGCTCAATCTCTTCCAACCAAACAGTTTCATGAACATGGACGTAGCATGGTACGACCATGCTATCCAATGCTTCTCCTTAAGTGCCTTTTAAACATGAGCCTCTGTATTTACACTCTGCCCTGCGCAGTCCTAGTCATCTGGAAGGACTCGGGTGTCTGTGTGCGTCTGCATACAATCAATGTGGTAACCAGGGGAACAGGTCGTAATGGGCCGAGCCCAAGGCGCTGCGGGACAAATCACCCCCTCACCTCCACCAGACCAGACTCCCTCACCTCCACCAGACCAGACTCCCTCACCTCCACTAGACCAGACCAGACTCCCTCACCTCCACCAGACCAGACCAGACTCCCTCACCTCCACCAGACCAGACCAGACTCCCTCACCTCCACCAGACCAGACCAGACCAGACTCCCTCACCTCCACCAGACCAGACCAGACTCCCTCACCTCCACCAGACCAGACCAGACCAGACTCCCTCACCTCCACCAGACCAGACCAGACTCCCTCACCTCCACCAGATCAGACCAGACTCCCTCACGTTGTCACTCAGACTAACTGTGTTCATCCCTCCTCAGACTCTGGCTGAGTTTGTGTCAGTTATTACTGCGACAAAACAACGCAACGTCTATTGAGAGCCTGTGATTGTTCGACAAGCACGCAGAGGCCTGGCATTCGCTTTAAGCTTAAATCCTAAAAATGTTTGGTTTGACTTCTGGTCGTCCATATATTCGTCCACTCACTGGAACTTTTCGATCCTCTCTACATTACCACCCAAAGTGAGAAGGTCAAACAGTAATGATGGCATTGAAGCAGCACAACATCTATTCCAGGACATTGGGGTATTATGATTCTGAAAGTATATCCACTTTATATTGCCGTTCTGTTTGCTAGCCAGCCCCTTTGAAAGCAGATGATTATCGGTTGTAAATGTGAATTTGCCTCTAAATAACTAAACAGAATTTCCCTATTTTCCTTACTATGCTTAGTTTCATTTAATTGTGAATGCCTTTGTTAATCGCATTAGTTCAATCGCGGTAGCCTACTGCACTCTGTTGGATTATAAAAAGGACACCTGCAAAATGAACCGAGCAAGCCAAAGTGCGGCAAATAATTTTTTTCATTATTTTATGTTGAAATGCTTATCCAAACAATGTCAATTCCAGCACTGCACTCCATTGGATTATAAAGAGGACACATGAACTTTACTGAGTGCCCAGTTCTTGAATTGATTGTGGGAAACTAAACCCATTCTAATTTGTACACACACACACACACACAAAGATTCCTGCCATTATTAGAGAGATACAGAAAATAACAAGCAACATCATCCACACAGACCACACAACATCATCCACACAGAACACACAACATCATCCACACAGAACACACAACATCATCCACACAGAACACACAACATCATCCGTGTGAGAGTGTGTGTGTGTGTGTGTGTGCAGTAAAACACACCACAATTGAATATCCCAATGCTCATCCACACTGAGTGTACAAGGCCTGACTACACATCAATGACCTGCAGCTTCAACCACCCCAACTCTCTCTAAGCCCTAGCCTACCTGCAACAAAAGAGGCTTTGCACCCCACACTGCCCCATGCCTGATGAGGTATTTATAAACCTGAGGGGAAGATCGCACATTGGCCGTTGGTAACCTCTGCCAACAATATTATGTCACAGGATATGCAAGGAGGATCAGTGCTTAGCTTGTCTGGCCAGACTGCCTCAATCTGAGCACATCAAGCCTTAGCTTGTCTGGCCAGACTGCCTCAATCTGAGCACATCAAGCCATGGAGAGGAATCCCACGGCAACGGGTTGTTGTTGACTGTGTGAGGTCACTTGTGTCCTCCTCCACCCCTCCCTTCTCCCTCTCCACCCATCCTTTCTCCCTCTCCGCCCATCCTTTCTCCCTCTCCCCCCATCCTTTCTCCCTCTCCACCCCTCCCTTCTCCCTGTCCACCCCTCCATTCTCAAATCAAATCAAATCAAATCAAATCAATTTTATTTGTATAGCCCTTTTTACACGCAAGCATGTCACAGAGGGCTTCACATGCGCCCATAGAACTGCCCCTCAACCAACCTAAACCCTCAAGGACGACAAGGAAAAACTCCCAGAAAAACTCCCATTCTCCCTCTCCACTCATCTGTTCCTTGAAATACACTCAGCCTTGACAGGTGGTGAAGGAAACCGCTTGCTTCAAGGGGATTCAGACACAACTATGGTTGCAACTGCACCTAGCTCAACAGAATTCCCACCATCTCCACCTCACACCATAGGCTTTAGGTTTAGGAAGTCTACCGCCATCTCCACCTCTGAAACACGGCAGAGGAACCTACCTTGATACAGGTGCAGGTTCTCGTTGTTGCAGAAGTCGGTAAAGCAGCAGTTCCTCTTGGACACGTTCCGGGAGCTGTAGCAGTACACCTGGTTTTTCTTCTCAGCAGACAGACAGGACTTGTCCGTCTCCTCCTTGCCGTCGATCAGCATCACAGAGTTCCAGCATGCCCCGTCCGCGCTGGTCTCACAGGTGTCGTTTTCACACAGCCGGCACACACACTTGAGAGCTGGAACACACGACAGCAGCACGTTAGCCTACAGCCCCCTTTGTCACGTGTCACCTCTGGATGCCTTGTGCCTCCAAGACCAACCGTTACCCCTTGGACCTCCACTGGCTCAATTATATAATGTGTGTGGTTCTCTCTCAATCCACATCTAGTGTAACTACCCTTTCTTCTAATCCTAAACAAACTTTCCGTTCATCCGACCATTTCTTGTTGAGTCCAGTGATGGTGCCAACCAACCAAAGTCCTGTAAAGACCTCTTAGACTGGGGGACCATTTGGCTCTTTCAGGCAGAGAAGGTTCCTGTTATGTAACTAAGGTCTGTGGCCTTATTTGCTAGATGAAACCAGAATAATGCCTCTTAGTTTAACACCCAGATAATCTACTGCTCTTCCTGGAGCTCCTCTCTTGCCTGGTAAGGCCATGTGAACCAGACAGGCATCAGTCTACTCCCTGATGGGACAGACACAGAGCTGGTTCTAGCTTTGTTTTGCCCAACATACTTGATTAAGAAGTGTTGCCATGCACCTTATGAAAACAATTAAAATCAGTAGGGTTAGGGTCGTTTTTAAGGCAGTTCTGCTGGTTCTAGTGTCATCAAGGCTAGACTAGTACCCTAAAGAGACCCTGGGCACTGAAGCCCCCCCCCCCCCCACACACACACACACACTCAATCGTACAAAAAAATTGTAAACAACTTTGATCTTATTCTGATTGGATATCAATCGAGGGCCAAGCAAGCCTTGTGTAGACTGTTTTTATGTTGACAAAAAAATGAATACAAATTAACAAAAATCTCTGATCACGTATGGCACGTGCCCAGATAGCCCATATGGTGGATCGGGCCTCTGGGCTCAGCCTCCACTAAACTAGGGCTCTGTTAGGATTTCTCATAGAATCACTACAGATCACCTCCAGTATTAATACAGATGAACGTTATCTTAATTAACTTTGTGAACAGACTGGGCAGAACATCCAAACTGGTATGTGTCAAGTCCTGTCGAGACTGTCTAATTTGAATTATGGACATGAGGAATCTCTCTGTGAATACTGTGACCGCACCAGGAACTCAATCATGAAACCAGTTTATGAAACAAATTGTTGTTGTTTGGGAAACAGGGACAAGTCGTGATACAAGTGTCAGAAATACATCACTATGTGAAACTAATTGGAAATGGAAGGCTCTGGTAGGGATCTCATTCATTGCAATATGCTTTTAACAATTTTAACCATGCCACAAAAATGGAAGTTGCTGCTGGCAAAGTAAAGGTTAAAAAACCTTGAAATAACCAAATAATGTCCCTCAAACAACGTACTGTAAACTTTCTCTTAATATGTCACTGATAAATAATAGCTACTTTGGCCCCAGCTCTCTGGTCGTCATGTGTTCAGCACACATAGCAACAGTGTCTGACTTCTGGGAAAGACACAATGTAAATAGGCCCTGTAGGAGGTTCAGGCCATACACATGCACACATCTCAAACCTGTATACTGACCACATCACAGCCTTGGTGTGTTGTGTTGCCCACCCGTTAGTGTCTGTAAGAGAGGCCTGTCCCTGCTCTCCACAGGCCTGGCCCTGCTCTCCACAGGCCTGGCCCTGCTCTCCACAGACCTGGCCCTGCTCTCCACAGGCCTGGCCCCGCTCTCCACAGGCCTGTCCCTGCTCTCCACAGGCCTGGCCCTGCTCTCCTAAGGCCTAGCCCCGCTCTCCACAGGCCTGTCCCTGCTCTCCACAGGCCTGGCCCTGCTCTCCACAGGCCTGGCCCCGCTCTCCACAGACCTGGCCCCGCTCTCCACAGGCCTGTCCCTGCTCTCCACAGACCTGGCCCTGCTCTCCACAGGCCTGGCCCTGCTCTCCACAGGCCTAGCCCCGCTCTCCACAGGCCTGTCCCTGCTCTCCACAGGCCTGGCCCTGCTCTCCACAGGCCTGGCCCCGCTCTCCACAGGCCTGGCCCCGCTCTCCACAGACCTGGCCCCGCTCTCCACAGACCTGGCCCCGCTCTCCACAGGCCTAGCCCCGCTCTCCACAGGCCTGGCCCTGCTCTCCACAGGCCTGGCCCCACTCTCCACAGACCTGGCCCTGCTCTCCACAAGACTGGAGGTTCCAGCTGATTCCAGAAAGGTTTTACCAGGAGTGATTGTCTGCATTTCAGTGTATAGAATAACCCTAACCCTGGAATACTTCAATATGGTAGAGGATGAGGATATGAGGATGACTTGAGAACCAAGAGGGAGAGGGATAGTTTGTTTCTTACTGAAACATGTCACATACAGCTTTTTATGTTGCAGTTTAGTTATTACTATTTTATAATTCAAACACCATTTGAAAAAATAATACACTGAACATTTTGTATTTATCTTGTTTTGTCAAGCATTTGGAAATTACCTTCATACAGTAGCAAGACTCCAATCACTGTCTTGCGCTCCTGATGAAAAATACCATCCTTGACAGAATAATCTTGAACAAAAAGAACTGCAAGGCCAATCCTCATGCCATCCAAGCTTTACATCATGTACAAATATTGTATTTTTACATTGTTTAACAGACAACATATTTGTCTTATTTATGATACAATACTCTGCAGTCATGTTGCAACAAAAGTTGACAAATACAGTGATCCAGACCCACCTGAACCAGTAGGGTCTGAACCATGACGAACCACCTGTGTAAAGACTGAAGCACGCAGCACCTGTGAACGGGCCCTGTAGTATTGTGATTATTATAAATGACAGTAGGCTACAGACGGATCTTTTGACACGCGCTTAAGATACTTTCCATTCAGTTATGTAAGAGGACAGTTTAATTGCATAATGTTCAGGGTACACATATATGTTAACACACTCCAGACTATGTAGGCTGCTGTAACCATGTGAAGAACAGGAGTGTGTATTCAATCCACGCAGGGAAGCCTGACAGCCTTTAAGTTTCAAGTCCAAACGCAGGAACGCTGCAGAACGGCGTAGACTAGCTTAGGCTACCACCTCAACAACATAGTTTCTCCACAAGACCACGCAGACGATCACACAATAAAACAAGGACACACACTAGATTTCGATGTAAAAAATGTTAACCCAGCTGAATCAAAGTAAGACCTGTAAAAGTATCCAGTACCTGTGGTAAGCTGTGCGAACGATAGAAATATCAACGCCGCTTGAAAGGTGTGATTCCTGGGACGAGTCATGGCCGGAGCAGCATCTGCTCGGTTTGCGGACACACTGCCTACACAGTTTCCCCCGAAAAAATCATTACACTTACACAGTAAAGTCTGTCAACCACGCACACTCCGCATTGCCCCACACTCTAAATAACCGGAGAACCGAATACGCAATAGGCGATGTGCTCCGCCTCTGTCGACCGGAATTTAAGAGGATTACCGCTCCAGCCCACTGATACAGACATGTGAATGAAAGAGTGCTGAACGTCCTGAAGTGTCCGTTACAGCGTCAGTCCCTCAGCGGCGGCAAGGCACATGTTAAAAACTCAAAAGTAGGCTATTAATATTCCTGTCAGCAAAAAAAGTTGAAACTCATTAAAGGAGCACAGGCAGAGACATAAGTCGGTGTTTTGCAGTGGCTGTCAGTAGGACAGTCGGATAGCCACAATCTTCACCTTGTTTGAAGATGAGCAAATGTGGATTAGAGTCGTGTTTTCCCCAGTCTCACACCTGTTCACTTCAGACCCTGGCTGCTGACTCAGCAGACTGATCTCTCCTGCCAACAGCTGTACAGCCGTGGCAGCAGAGGGTCAATGTTGTGACAAGTTCAACATCCATCCAGTGGAGTTAGCTTGGCAACTAGTAGACGGCAGATGTTCCGACCTGAAGCTGAAAATATGTCTCATCCACTGTTACACCATGACCATCCAGTACAGGCTGCAATATATGAAAACAAATCCACACATATCAACACCCCTCCAGGACCCTGCTATAGTCCCACCCAGCCCTGGACTACCACAGGATCCTCAGCTCCTATACAGGTTAGATGGGAGGCAGGGGTGGATCTAGAGATTTTCATTCAGGGTGGCAATGGGGTATTTATATTTTTTATTTCAAGACAGGGACAGCACACATTAAAACATTTATCTTGTACAACAAGAGAATATGCATTGTGCCAGGTTTTAGCAGATTGCTATTTTCCACCTGTAGTCTCTGGGCAGGTTGAAGGTGCTCCTGGGTGGCAGAAGGAAGTTGTTGGGTGGCCTCCTGGAGGTGAATCAAACCCAAAGTAGGGGGATACGGTACTCCCTATGGTAAATGATTAGGCTATAACATTGTAGTTTAAATTAAACAGTAACATTAATATGATTTATTGAAATGTTCTGTAATGTACAAATAATATTTTTCCATGGGAAGATTGGGGTGGCAGTATTTTTTATTGGGGCGGCAGCTGACACCCCTTGCCACCCCTTAGATCTGCCACTGATGGGAGGGCAGTAGCTTTCAGCCTGCAGGGTGGTCGGTGGGCTAACTGTTAGCCACCTTTCATCATAGGCTACAAATATGTGAGACATATTTGTGGATTCAAAGAACTGCTTCAATGTGTCAGTGTGTTTTAAGGCAACATGGATGTTTTAGCATCATAGCAATGGATCCAAGGAGCTTAGATGCAGCTAAGGTAATTTGTAAGTACAAATATTGCTGAAACAATGACTCCAAGCCTTCAAACCAAAAAGCAGAGGGATGGATAGACAAAAGGGGAAGGTGGCTATTAGCATTCATGATAATTCATTCATTCACAAGCAGTCATGTAGGTGGACATGATTGGGTGATATGCTTGCTAAATCTACAGATAATTAGATGCCTGCTAGCAACTGTTTCTAGGGAAGTTTTAATATGTATCTACATACTCAATGAGGATGAAGCTGGTTTTGTATATCTCAGATTGACAAATGTTTAAGGCTCTCCCAGGCTCCCGTAATAACCCTGGTGTGCTCCCGTGGTAACCCTGGTGTGCTCCCGTGGTAACCCTGGTGTGCTCCCGTGGTAACCCTGGTGTGCTCCCGTGGTAACCCTGGTGTGCTCCCGTGGTAACCCTGGTGTGCTCCCGTGGTAACCCTGGTGTGCTCCCGTGGTAACCCTGGTGTGCTCCCGTGGTAACCCTGGTGTGCTCCCGTGGTAACCCTGGTGTGCTCCCGTGGTAACCCTGGTGTGGATTCCTGACAGGGGCACTGTGGGCCAGTCTGCCAGAAAGCAGACAGCTCCATTTCTCTACAATTCATCTGACCCATTTTGGGTTGTAGAATATTAATCACCATTACAGGTTTAGTCAGGAAGCTGGTTTACAGAGCACTCCACTGTGCAAGCAGTTTGTGGCTGCTGCTGTGAAGGCAGTAGCCATGAAAGAAAGAAAAAAAAATCCAACAGAGTTTGACCTGTGTTCGATTCGGCATTAATTAACATGCTTGGCATACTTTTCTGTATTACATTATTTGTACGCTTCTGAACAGCATCCCTGGATCGTGAGTGGAGAAGTTGGCATCCTGGATCGTGAGTGGAGAAGATGGCATCCTGGATCACTAGGGGAGAAGATGGCATCCTGGATCACTAGGGGAGAAGATGGCATCCTGGATCGTGAGTGGAGAAGATGGCATCCTGGATCACTAGGGGAGAAGATGGCATCCTGGATCACTAGGGGAGAAGATGGCATCTTGGATCACTAGGGGAGAAGATGGCATCTTGGATCACTAGGGGAGAAGATGGCATCCTGGATCACTAGGGGAGAAGATGGCATCCTGGATCACTAGGGGAGAAGATGGCATCTTGGATCACTAGGGGAGAAGATGGCATCCTGGATCACTAGGGGAGAAGATGGCATCCTGGATCACTAGGGGAGAAGATGGCATCCTGGATCGTGAGGGGAGAAGATGGCATCCTGGATCGCGCATGTGTGTGTAGCAGTGAAACCACCAAGAGATGACACTGACATATACAAAACGTTTTTTCCTCTCTATTTAATCAATTGCACTACTTAATATAAAATATTAAAGAAATAAAAAAGGTTGAAGATTGACTTCAATTAGACAAAGCACACGGTAAGACTATAGTATAACTTCACAGACAATCTCTGCCCCTGTACAAAACGAGTTCAGCGTCATCTAAGTTAATATTTTATTTGTTCTCTTAGCATTTGTCTGGATAAAGCTGATGGAGCAAATAATAGACAGGTACGTAGTAATGTAATGTAAAATGTACGGTAATATACAAAGTTTATGCAACAGGAGTAGGTTAGACCGCACCTCAGCAGGAAGATAAAAGTGACTATAATTGTAGTTCTATTACTCAGTAGCTAAATAAGTTACAGGTTTGATGAATTACCAAAAGACTTGTTCCAACAACATGTAAACAACGGTGCACGAGATGCAAAGTAAACCATAACACTCCCTTTTCAATGCTTTCCAACAACAGTTAAGAAATAGAGTTTGTGTATAAAACAAAAAAAGCTAATTGTTTTTGGCAAGTTGTATTTGTTTCCCAAATGCCTCCTATGCAGTGCCAGTAAGGAATGGGAAGACTGCTAGTGCATTAAGGGAGATGAAGCACAGATGATGTTGATAAATGAAATGTGTTCAGAAATGTTTTAAACTAAAAAGTCAATACTCCTGCAGTTCTATACAAAAGCGATATACTCAAGATCCAAAGTAACAGTTTCTTCCTTGATGAACGCGTTCCATTGGTTCAGCTTTTATCTGTAAAGGGATCTCCCATCTCTGACCATGGCTGAGAAATGACCTGGAAACCATCTTTGGATGCCAAAATGTGTCCCGCAAAGTGTTTCAAATAAATACCATGTGCCGCTATAAGGGCACTGACCCCATCCCAGTTCCTTGTTTCCTCTGTCTACCTCAGGCAACATCTTAAAGGCCTTCAGCATGGTTCCCCCTGAGGGAACATCTTAAAGGCCTTCAGTATGGTTCCCCCTGAGGGAACATCTTAAAGGCCTTCAGCATGGTTCCCCCTGAGGGAACATCTTAGAGGCCTTCAGCATGGTTCCCCCTGAGGGAACATCTTAAAGGCCTTCAGCATGGTTCCCCCTGAGGGAACATCTTAAAGGCCTTCAGCATGGTTCCCCCTCAGGAAAGAGTCAGCAATCCACTTTGATTTTGTCCAGAGAGTTGTCGATCTTTGTCAGAGTCTTTTTGATGCGCAGTGCTGTTAGCCTGGCTGACGGGTTCTGAAACCAGCACTCCTTCATGAGTTTAGCGATGGAAGTTAAAGTCTGAAAAACATAGAGGAGATGGGTCAGCACCAGGAAACTCGTTAGTCATTTAGCATCTATTGTTAGCATTTTACAGATTGACAATGACAACTAACGAAGCATTGTGCTGTGTTCAGATGGGGAGTTTAGTACAGCTGGAGACATGTACCCAAACTAAACTGATGAACATTTAGCCCCAGTTCTGAATGCAGGCAGCAGAGCAGGACTCTGCCCTTCCCTCGCAGCATCCCCATCTCCATGACAACAGTCTCACCACTCCACTCACCGGATCAGAGAACCAGCGGTTGGGGATGTTGGGTCGCTGCTGGTCGACACAGATCACCTTCTTCATGTCCTCAAAGCTGGGGTCGCTGGGGACCGCGTCGTGGAAGGGGGGCTTGTAGTCCTCCACAATGCCTAAACCACAACACCCACAAACACAAGGCTGGTTAGGCTGTGGGAATCATGTTCATGCTCACTTAGAAACACTGCCTAAAGGACAGGATGAACCCCCTGGAATTAGCTGGAAAGATAAAAAGGAAATCTGTAACACTATCATTTATTTTATGGGCTGGAATCACTTTCTATAGTTGAGCAAGAGTGAAAAGGGAATGAAATGTGTCCTGCAACAACCAAGACGTTAAGAGGGTCTGCTGGCCTCATGGCCGGCTAGAAAGAACCAGAAACCCTTTAAGAGTGAGTGGAGAAAGCAGGATCCATTTCAGACATCACAACAGAACCAACCCCCCATGCTCCACCCCCACAAGGAGGCCAGAAGGTGCTACTGACCGTTGCTGACGGTTCTCCGGGCGACCTCCCACAGTACCAGGCCCAGGGCCCAGACATCCACCCTCTTGAAGGACTCGAAGCAGTCCATCTGGATGGAGTCATCCAGCACCTCAGGAGCCATGTAGCGCTTGGTGCCCACCTTGGGGTTGTTACCAACATCTAGCTCGTTGGTGTCCTGGAAATGCATCACAGCCAAACCTGAGGGGGCAAAAACACAAACCAAGTTAGGACAGTTAGGTTGGTGGAAAATCCAACAAAGTGATGTTGAATTCTGTGTTTGTGTTAACTTACATGGATAAAAACCCATTCTGATTCTGATTAGACTGAATGATATAATATGTTATAATGAAGGTAAAGTGCACCATTACGTGACATAAGCATCATGATGAGGAAAAATAACATCTCCATTGTTGTCACAGCCGCCACAAAAACAACCTCAAATGTGTTTTGATGAAGAGCAGCCGTAAGACACTAAACAAGACAAGCACTCTGACGCAGCTGCCATGTTGCTGCTGTTGTGGTGGTGGAGGAGTGAATCAAGGTAGATTACAGGGTACAGAATTAGCTCGTGTTCCCATGATGACTGTGAGGAACACCATAGGATGTGACCAACACTGAGTGCTCCTTAATGCATTTTTGGTTAAGCTTTGAGAGCCACCTGTGCTGCAGACCTTTCCCTCTAATGAACAACAAGTGCGGTGGAGGACAGAGAGGGGCTGGCTGGGAGTGGGGTGGAGGACAGAGAGGGGCTGGCTGGGAGTGGGGTGTGGTGGAGGACAGAGAGGGGCTGGCTGGGAGTGGGGTGTGGTGGAGGACAGAGAGGGGCTGGCTGGGAGTGGGGTGTGGAGGAGGACAGAGAGGGGCTGGCTGGGAGTGGGGTGGAGGACAGAGAGGGGCTGGCTGGGAGTGGGGTGTGGTGGAGGACAGAGAGGGGCTGGCTGGGAGTGGGGTGTGGTGGAGGACAGAGAGGGGCTGGCTGGGAGTGGGGTGTGGAGGAGGACAGAGAGGGGCTGGCTGGAAGTGGGGTGTGGAGGAGGACAGAGAGGGGCTGGCTGGGAGTGGGGTGTGGAGGAGGACAGAGAGGGGCTGGCTGGGAGTGGGGTGTGGAGGAGGACAGAGAGGGGCTGGCTGGGAGTGGGGTGTGGAGGAGGACAGAGAGGGGCTGGCTGGGAGTGGGGTGTGGAGGAGGACAGAGAGGGGCTGGCTGGGAGTGGGGTGTGGTGGAGGACAGAGAGGGGCTGGCTGGGAGTGGGGTGTGGAGGAGGACAGAGAGGGGCTGGCTGGGAGTGGGGTGTGGTGGAGGACAGAGAGGGGCTGGCTGGGAGTGGGGTGTGGTGGAGGACAGAGAGGGGCTGGCTGGGAGTGGGGTGTGGAGGAGGACAGAGAGGGGCTGGCTGGGAGTGGGGTGTGGAGGAGGACAGAGAGGGGCTGGCTGGGAGTGGGGTGTGGAGGAGGACAGAGAGGGGCTGGCTGGGAGTGGGGTGTGGAGGAGGACAGAGAGGGGCTGGCTGGGAGTGGGGTGCGGTGGGAGTGGATGATGACACTCAGGCCTGACCACTTCCTTGTCTCACCGCTACTTCAACTACACACTGTCCACGGGCAACAAGGGAAACAACACGGACCAACGTAAAC
Source organism: Hypomesus transpacificus (assembly GCF_021917145.1). Taxonomy (NCBI): domain Eukaryota; kingdom Metazoa; phylum Chordata; class Actinopteri; order Osmeriformes; family Osmeridae; genus Hypomesus; species Hypomesus transpacificus. The sequence continues at coordinate 20,531,182 of NC_061082.1, read as the reverse complement.
AGCCCATAACATCCGTCTGGGCTGAAAGCATCTGTTAAAGCCACTTTGGAATGGTAATGATGGGTCCTTACCCAGGTCAGCGATGCAGCACTGGCCGTTCTTGTTAACCAGGATGTTTTTGCTCTTCAGATCTCTGTGTGCGATGGCAGGCTTGCCCTGGGTGCCAAAGATCTCCACGTGCAGGTGAGCCAGGCCACTGGCAATGGACAGGGCCATGCGCAGGCAGCCCGAAGTGTCCAGGGTGCTGAGCTGGAGGTAGTCATACAGGGAGCCCATCTCATGGAAGTGGGTGATGAGCCACAGCTGCGTGCTGGAGTTACGGGAGGTCATGTCAGACGCAATGAAGCCTGGGGGGGCAGAGTTACAGGGGGTCATGTCAGACGCAATGAAGCCTGGGGGGGCAGAGTTACAGGGGGTCATGTCAGACGCAATGAAGCCTGGGGGAGCAGATACGCACACCACACATGGAGACACACACACACCCACACACACAAAGAAACGCACACACACACACACATATTTAACCCACGTGCAGTGGAGTGGAGCTTTTCAATCCATCGTCACAGCCAATACACTTCCCACATGTGTTTATCACAGTCAATACACTACCCACATGTGTTTATTACTGTAACTGTGAGAAGATGTATGTACAAATAATAGTACTATGTATCCCGTTACAAGTCAAGTGTCTTAGAGCTGTATTTCTAACTAATACTGTAGTGTTAAAAATGGAATTCTGCTACTAGAGATCCTGTTCCAAGGATAAACAACTCCATACTCAGCGTTCGGGAAAACAACAGGAGAGCACGATCTAGAGTGATAACTTCTGTCATCAAGCACAGCTCTCACTGGACTTTAAAACATGAATAAATATAGTCTGTGTGTGTGTGTGTGTGTGTGTGTCCACACCCACGGGGGACCCTGGAGAAGGTTCTGGAAGCTTCCTCTCACCCAGGATGTTCTCGTGCCTGAGTAGGACGGTGTTGTAGATCTCAGTCTCTCTGAACCAGGACTTCTCGTCTCTGGAGGAGAAGATCTTCACAGCCACACTCTCCCCCTGCCACAGGCCCCTCCACACCTCCCCGTAGCGCCCCTTACCTGGGGGGACACCAAACACTGACGCATTAGGGGAAATGATCAACACAAAAGCCACACTTAATTACAAGACATTGATACTAGAATTGTATTTGAGTACAGCTAAAGAAAGCTTTCACTAGCTTAACCTTTCACATGAATAACTATATCCCAATGACACATGATCAAACAAACATGTTAGCCAATAATCTAATTCCCTGGCTGCCCACGCTGGACTTGGCTGCTAAACAGGAGGAAACGCTGTTCTGGGGACTGGCTGGCTGGGTGTCAGTAGAGCTTAGACACCAGGGTCATAGGAGAGGACCTGGAACACCTCCCAGGGTCAGAGGAGAGGACCTGGAACACGCCCCAGGGTCAGAGGAGAGGACCTGGAACACCCCCCAGGGTCAGAGGAGAGGACCTGGAACACGCCCCAGGGTCAGAGGAGAGGACCTGGAACACCCCCCAGGGTCAGAGGAGAGGACCTGGAACACGCCCCCTTCAGCCCAGCCGCCTCTGTGTAAGCTGGAGGAGGAGGCTCTCTAGAACACTGGCTGAGACCGGGGGCTCTGATTGGGTACTCACCCACACACTCGTTGAGGGTGATTTGTCGGGCGACGGTTCTCTGGACGAGGAACGGAAGCCCTGAGCCACTTCCTGATGTGCAGGAGTGATCCAGCAGATCCTGGGGGGGGGGGGAGGAGGGAGAGAGAACAGGAGGGAAACAAAGAGGGAGGGAGAAAGATGAGGAGAGAGACGGAGGGAGAGAGATGGAGGGAGAGAGGGGGAGAGACAGATGTCATGAATAAAAAGCAGGCAGTGTATGTTATTGTGTATTTTAGGGGTATGGCTATAGGGGTGTGTGTAGAGGGGGGAGGGGTGGAGTGTGTGTGTACAGGAGTGTGTTTCTGTGTGGGAGTGTGTGTGTGCTGGGGGGGTTGTGCGGGGTGCCTGGGGGAGACGGGGGCCCCCTGCTGGGACAACAGCAGCAGCCACCCCCTCGTTGATTACTGAGGGGGCTGGAGATTTGATCTAATCCCAATGCCAGACTCACAACATGCGCAACGGCTGCTAAGCCTTTTATTTGAGCTCCTTTCCAGGATTGCAGTGCCTCCTGACAGACACAGGGGGGCAGTGTTGAGCAGCGGCCTCAGCTCCACTGAGGAAAACTAACTAGGAGAGCTGGACGGATCCCACAGAGAAGCACATGAATAATACAACAGCTATAAGAATAACAATAATAATACTACTACTACTACTACTAATAGTAATAATAAAACTAAGAAGAAGAATACAACAGCTATAAGAATAACAATAATAACACTACTACTACTAGTACTACTACTACTAATAATAATACTAAGAAGAAGGAGAAGAAGAAGAATACAACAGCTATAAGAATAATAATAACACTACTACTACTAGTAGTACTACTACTAATAGTAATAATAATACTATGAGGAGAAGAAGAATACAACAGCTATAAGAATAATAATACTAAGAAGAAGAAGAAGAATACAACAGCTGAGCAGAAGGCAGTTTGGAACCCAGAAAAACTCTAAAACAGGAGCCTATAAAACAACCACCAAAGTGGTTTTGCTTGCATGGAGTCTTGGTGGCCGCTTGGGCAGGTCTGGGCTGTGGAGCAGCCAGCAGGTCAGCAGGTCAGCAGCCTGACCCTGAGCTGCAGAGAGACAGGGACATGTGCTGTCGCCTCATGCTTCACAGCCCACCCTGCTTCTAATAACCTTCCTCAGTGGGCATGCTAAGCTGCTCTTGGTTACACCAAACATTCTGCAGACGCATACCTGGGCTTTCTGTTGCCAAGTGCTGCGACGGGCTTTTGAAAACAGCTTGAAATAGATCCAACATCAGCCACACACACAGCCACACACACAAACACACAATGGTCATACTTTACAGTAAACAGTTGGCCAGTTCACCCTTGCTGTTTTTAATTAAAAATAAATGGGATTGTCTGGGCTTAGGAGTGGGTGGAACTGCTGAAGTTTATTAAACTAATATTGATTACAGTGTGGGCTTGATGGATTCTCTCATTGCTGGCCAAGAATCTTTAAACAAAACAGTTCTAGTTCCAATCGGATGGACCGCCACACACATGCATCTCTGTAGAGATTGGAGCAGAACTTACTGAACTCAAATAAACACTTTTTGAAAACCCCACAGAAAGTTTCACATTGTGTGGAAATGATGGCATGCTAGTTTGCTGAGCACGCAACAGGATTCTTCAGAAACGCAAGAATTCCAGGATCCACACATGCCTGCAAGCTGTTTGTGTTCTGCATACCTACACACAGCATGTAGTTAGTTCTCATTCAGATCCACTGAGAAACACTGACCTCCACCCACTGACCTCCACCCTCTGATCTCCACCCACTGACCTCCACCCACTGACCTCCACCCTCTGACCTCCACCCTCTGACCTCCACCCTCTGACCTCCACCCTCTGACCTCCACCCTCTGACCTCCACCCTCTGACCTCCACCCTCTGACCTCCTACTATCCTAACCCCTATACTACTCACTACTCTACTATACCATACTAACCCCTATACTATACTCACCACTACTATACTAACCCCTATACTATACTCACCACTACTATACCATACTAACCCCCATAATATACTCACCACTCTACTATACCATACTAACCCCTATACTATACTCACCACTCTACCATACCATACTAATCCCTATACTATACTCACCACTCTACTATACCATACTAACCCCTATACTATACTATACTCACTACTACTACTATCGGGCTAGTAATCAGAAGCTCGCTGGTTCGATTCCCGGCCGTGCCAAATGACGTTGTGTCCTTGGGCAAGGCACTTCACCCTACTTGCCTCGGGGGAATGTCCCTGAACTTACTGTAAGTCGCTCTGGATAAAAGCGTCTGCTAAATGACTAAATGTTAATGTACTATACTATACGATACTCCCCACTGTTCTATACTAAATGCACAACTATACTATGCTATGCTCACCACTTGGGTTGGTTAGCCATCTATTCTGCTCTCCATGGTGCATGGTTAGTTAGTCTCCATGGTGCATGGTTAGTTAGTCTCCAGGGTGCGTGGTTAGTAAGTCTCCATGGTGCATGGTTAGTAAGTCTCCAGGGTGCGTGGTTAGTTAGTCTCCATGGTGCATGGTTAGTTAGTCTCCAGGGTGCGTGGTTAGTAAGTCTCCATGGTGCATGGTTAGTTAGTCTCCAGGGTGCGTGGTTAGTAAGTCTCCATGGTGCATGGTTAGTTAGTCTCCAGGGTGCGTGGTTAGTTAGTCTCCATGGTGCATGGTTAGTTAGTCTCCAGGGTGCGTGGTTAGTTAGTCTCCAGGGTGCGTGGTTAGTTAGTCTCCATGGTGCATGGATAGTTAGTCTCCAGGGTGCGTGGTTAGTTAGTCTCCAGGGTGCGTGGGTTCTACTCACAGCCAGGGTACTCTCTCCCACGTTGGAGGCGATCAGCCCGTCGATGGTGCCGTACTCGGCGTCGCGGGCCGTCAGTCTCTCCATCTGGTGCTGGTGGATCCGTCTGAACACCAGCATGGCCGCGGCTGACAGCACCATGAGCACCAGGATGGGCGCCGCGATCACCACGGCCAGGGTGCTCACACTGTAGCTGGGCACGTCGCTCGCTGAGGGAGGGAGTTTGGGAGAGACAGGGAGGGGGGAAAGATAGATATGGAAGGTTTCATACTGTTCAATCCAGTGTTCCAGACATGGATTAAGCCATGTCCTACACTATGAAACATCAATGTAGATCCAAAGACGAAAGCAGCTTTAGTGTCCAGTCTCTCCTGTTTGTTTTCCCTGGCTCATAACACCGACAACAAACTGCAGGATAAATCCATGGAAACACATACACAGTAACATCAGTTCCATACAAACAGATCCTCCTAAATCCAGCTTGTGGATGGGGTGTCTACATGCTTGCTTTTCCACATAACCCACCCTGGTGATAAACAGACTCAGACACGCATCATCCTCCAATGCTCACAGTCCGTTTCAGAGTCAAACTCTATTCTGAGCACCAATGAATGAAACATGTTGTGTGCATTCAGAGGGCTTCACAGCTCGGCCAGGTGAGCGCTGCCCGGGGTCAACCTCAGCAGCTACCAAAGCGCCCTGCTTAGATGGCCATCCTTCAGGGAGAGGCCATGATCATTAGACACGCTGAAGAAAACATTCCTACCCAGCTGCCTCCTCAGACTAGACCACACAGGATGGCAACCCTGGGGGCTGGAGAGGCTGTGGGTTGTGAGGCTGCAAGACTGTGGTGCTTTGTTCACCAAAAAGATTTGGAAAGTTCCATTGAACGTGATTCAAAGTACCGAATCAGTAAAAATATTCAAACTTCCAATCTCTAAGACAGGGCTTATTCTGCACACAGACGCGCACACACACACACACACACACCTCTAGCCACACACACACACACACTCTCCAAACATTCCAGGGCAGAGACTGCCCAGTGTGCAGCACAGACAGTGCTCCCCTTAACTCCCTCACACACTGAAGGCTGCCTGTCATCCTGCACACCGTCAAAAAACTCAAACCAGCGTACCCAACAGTATCAGTAAGGAAAATGAACCAATGGGCCGCTATCCCTGCCTTATGGGCCGGTCGTTGGCCAATTTTAAGTTTATAACAAAATGTAATATATCATATCGGCCCCAAGTGAGTCGACCCACCAAGGACAAATGCCCGGTATGCCAGATTACCAGTCCAGGCCTGCCTGTGTCTAAGTAATATGTGTTAACAGATGGATATTCAAAATGACAAAAACAATATAGTTATTGTTGAACACAGACAGAGAGTCTGAACACAGACAGAGAGAAGATAAGCTTCACAGCTGATCAAGACAATCCTGTGGTTTGAGAAACATTTGCTTATAGGTGGCTGGTGGTGTTGTGCCCTGGGTGGGGGAGGGGGTGGGGGCGGAGTCAGAAGTGGAGACTCCACTGGACCTTTGGTCACTGCAGAACAACCATCTCCTTTCCCAGGGGGCTGGGCTCTGCCCCCCCCCCCCCTTCCTCCTGCCCCCCCCCCCCCCCCCCCCCCCCTTCCTCCTGCCCCCCCCCCCTTCCTCCTGCCCCCCCCCCCCCTCCCTCAGCCTACCCTGGCAGGCTGAGAGGACACAGGGAGAAGTGGACCATGACTAAACAATATTCCCAGCCTCGTCCTCCTCCTCTCCCGCCGGTCCAGCCCCTCGGCCTGCCAACTCAGGGTGTCATGGCGGAGGTCTGAGGAGCTCGGCCAATAGCACTCTGGCAACCAGCGATGGCAATACAGGTCACTCTCCCCGCTGTGTGTCTGACACACGTCCTACACCACACAGGTCACATTCTTTCTTTTTTTCCTTTTCCTTACCAATACCAACGAGGGTCGTGTTGCGTTATGGGTAGTGTAGTTTTATTACCTTGGACGGGAAGCGCCACCGAGATGTTTATATTGCACAGGTGGCCGTGGCAACACTCGACGATCTGGTCGCGGGAGGGGGGGGGTCTTGCAGGTCAGCCTGCTCTGCTCGTAGACCTTGAAGCAGCCCTTCTGGTACACCAGGATGCCTGCGTTCAGCGTCAGGCTGGAGAAGCACTGGTGTCCCACACAGCGCTGGCTGCTCCCACAGGAGCTGCCCTCACACACACACTCCTGCTCTCGCACCACCGGCCTCACTTCCTCCCCTGCACACAAGGACACACGGAGAGAGGGAGTCAGGTGGCTGAGCGGTTAGGGAATTGGGCTATTAATCAGAAGGTTGCAAATTATGTTGTGTCCTTGGGCAAGGCACTTCACCCTACTTACCTCGGGGGGAATGTCCCTGTACTTAGTGTAAGTCGCTCTGGATAAGAGCGTCTGCTAAATGACTAAATGTAAATGTAAGAAAGGCTTGGAGGGAGGAGGCCGGAAGAGAGGCTGACAAAAAGAGGCTTGGAGGGAGGCTGGGAGAGAGGCTGGGAGGGAGGCTGGGAGAGAGGCTGGGAGAGAGGCTGGGAGGGAGGCTGGGAGGGAGGCTGGGAGGGAGGCTGGAGGAGGAGTGTGAAGGCTGATGTTCCTGAACCTAGCTCTGCTTTAAGTCTTATATACCATGGTCTGGGTGAATACTCGATTCCGATTGGCTGCAGGGGTGTCTATTATCGGATGATAAAGGTTTGCAGCAAAACTGTCTTTTCACCATTCTAAATTATTCCGCTGGCAACATAGTATATGAGCCCGTACAAAGTGTCTGAAATAAGTAACCATAACAACAGTGACGGAGTCAAAGCCTCCATTTACAACTTTGAAAGACTTTAACAAGAAGCTAACTTGTAATTTACAACAATGAGTGACTTCAATATTTATTTTAACCTATTTGAAAATTGTACCTTTCTGGATGTACTGGGTCAGTGTCACATAACTGCTCATCTCACATCCCATTCGCTATTCAGCTCGCTAGTCAATCTACTTCAGACAGGTTGCGGCCAACTACAAAGCCGATTATTTTCTTTTTAAAATCTAGATTTTATTTGGGGACAATGACATGGCTCGATAGCTGGCTACTCATGTTGTTAAACATACTGTCAAATTAGAATTACTGTTAGGAGAATATGTCAACTTTGATGCGGTCATCTCACATCCATTTGCTATTCAACTCGCTCCACAGGCTGCAGTCCTGCTACAGCTCTCCAGGAACAGGGCTGGAGACGCCTGGTCTACAGAAAGGTAGCTCTCCAGGAACAGGGCTGGAGACGCCTGGTCTACAGACAGGTAGCTCTCCAGGAACAGGGATGGAGACGCCTGGTCTACAGACAGGTAGCTCTCCAGGAACAGGGCTGGAGACGCCTGGTCTACAGGCAGGTAGCTCTCCAGGAACAGGGCTGGAGACGCCTGTTTTACAGACAGGTAGCTCTCCAGGAACAGGGCTGGAGACCCCTGGTCTAGACAGGTAGCTCTTCAGGAACAGGGCTGGAGACGCCTGGTCTACAGACAGGTAGCTCTCCAGGAACAGGGCTGGAGACGCCTGGACAGTGGGTCTATGTGCTTCAGTAACCTAAGGCTAAGAGAGGCAATATGCTCATTACATTGACTATTTAAGTATATCTTAATACATGTTTTTAACCACACTGCAGTGCAAAAGTGCATTTAAGAAGTGCAATAGATCAGATCTGATATGCACCGTTCTATTAACATCACAGAGGCAGGTGACATGTGTGCAGTGATGCAGCACAGAGGCAGGTGACATGTGTGCAGTGATGCAGCACAGAGGCAGGTGACGTGTGTGCAGTGATGCAGCACAGAGGCAGGTGACATGTGTGCAGTGATGCAGCACAGAGGCAGGTGACATGTGTGCAGTGATGCAGCACAGAGGCAGGTGACATGTGTGCAGTGATGCAGCACAGAGGCAGGTGACATGTGTGCAGTGATGTAGCACAGAGGCAGGTGACATGTGTGCAGTGAGTGTTGACGTACCTTTGCTGGAGCTCTCCCCAGTGATGTTCATGTTACACAGGTGACCCTGGCAGCAGCTGACAGCGTAGCGTGGCGAGGGGGGCGTGGCGCAGAAGGCGGCTGCGTGGGCGTCGGCCCTCAGACAGCCCCTCTGGAGCAGCGTGGCCCCGCCCCCCGCCGTGGCCCCGCCCTCCGTCGTGTTCAGAGAGGAGAAGCACTGCTGCCCCAGGCAGCGCTGGGCGCCGTGGCAACGCCCACCCTCACACACACACTCCTGCTCCGTCAAGACCGGCCGGCCGGGGGGGGCGCCCTCGTCTGGTGGAGGGGGGAGGGGCGTCGGTTAGGGTGTGCGGTACACACACACAGACATGTACGCACGCATCCAGACAGACAGACACGTACGCACACTATCAGAATAAGATGTCTGCTGCTTTTCTCTTCACATCACAGCATATAGTGATGTTGTATATCACATCACAGCATATAGTGATGTTGTACATCACATCACAGCATAGAGTGATGTTGTACATCACATCATAGAGTGATGTTGTACATCACAGCATAGAGTGATGTTGTACATCACAGCATAGAGTGATGTTGTATATCACATCACAGCATATAGTGATGTTGTACATCACATCACAGCATATAGTGATGTTGTATATCACATCACAGCATATAGTGATGTTGTACATCACATCACAGCATATAGTGATGTTGTACTTCACATCACAGCATATAGTGATGTTGTATATCACATCGCAGCATATAGTGATGTTGTACATCACATCACAGCATATAGTGATGTTGTATATCACATCACAGCATATAGCGATGTTGTATATCACATCACAGCATATAGTGATGTTGTATATCACACAACATCACTATATGCTGTGATATGTTACTTAGTCATGTCAAGACATGGAGCTACTACACACGTGGGCGACCTCGGGGTATGGGCTACAGCCACACCAAGAATTGTGTTATCCCCACCATGAAACAAGCCAGAACATTTGGGCATTCTATTGTGTATTCACATTGAAATTCAGACATTGATTTGAGCCCCACGGCTGTATGGATTACTTAAAAAGTGTTGCAAAAAACCTAGACCCATGTCAGAATGTCCAAATGCAAAAACATAAGAATTTACATTTTGGGACAGGTCAAACTCAATTTGGGACGGTACTATGAGGACAAAACGTAGTTGCAAGCCCTGTGATAAATATTTTTCTAACCTTTCCAAACTTTTTCGAAAATATTTTTTCACACTTTTTTCTAAACTTTTTTTCACACTAAAAGGAGAGGAAAAAAGTTAGGTGCAAGCCGGGGTCACGCTGTCATGATGTCATGCTGTCATGATGTCACTTTAGGGTTATAGGGGACAGTCACTCTATGGTGTCAGTATACCACTGCAGCTCGTAGGGAGGTGGACAACATACGACAAACACTCACCTCTCGTTGGGGTTTCCATGGTGACATTCTGGTTACAGAGGTCGCCGTGGCAGCATTCTACCACCAGGTCCGGGGAAGGGTGGTTTGTGCAGCTTATGGGCCCTTGACCGCTACCCACAATGCACCCTTTCTCCTGGAGCAGATTCCCGTTGTGGAAGGAGAGGGAAGAGAAGCACTGCTGGCTGAAACAGCGCCCTCGACCATCACATGACTGACCATCACACACACACTCGCTGTTGCTGACGATCCCTGTATCTGTACACACAGTCAAGACAGACACATCCAGTTGAACGTTTATGTGACATTTGTAACCAGCACAGGAACAGGTTCCTGACAGACAGACACACCCGGTATCAGACACAAACACAGCCAGACTGACAGTCAGTCTGTCACAACCAGACAGACAGTCAGTCTGTCACAACAGACAGACACCGTCATGGGAACAGCTATGATCTAAAGATGCTTCAAAAAACTATCCCACACGAACCAATCTATGAAAGGCAGACTACCAAGTGATGAGTAAGTCTGTGCTTTAACGTCATTGGCTCCCTCCATCACCCTGATGAGAATCTTTGTGTTTAACAGCGCTGGGAGGGGGATGTGTCTAGTCAGCCACCACAGCGACAAACCCTCGCTCCCCACACGCCTCTGAGAGCTACTGCAGTTGTTACAAAAATGCTGAGAGACGGGGGTGAGGGAGACAGACAGGGGGAGAGGGAGACAGAATGAGGGAGAGGGAGACAGACGGGGAGAAGGAGACAGACAGGGGGAGACAGACAGAGGGAGAGGGAGACAGACAGGGGGAAACAGACAGGGGGAGAGGGAGACAGACAGAGGGAGACAGACGGGGGAGAGGGAGACAGACAGGGGGAGAGGGAGACAGACAGAGGGAAACAGACAGGGGAGACAGAGAGGGGGAAACAGACAGAGGGAAACAGACAGGGGAGACAGAGAGGGGGAAACAGACAGGGGGAGACAGAGAGGGGGAAACAGACAGGGGAGACAGAGAGGGGGAAACAGACAGGGGTAGAGGGAAACAGACAGAGGTAGAGGGAAACAGACAGAGGGAGACAGAGAAGGGAGAGAGAGACAGACAGGGGGAAAGGGAGGCGGATAGAGAGGAGAAGAGAGCAGGAGAAGAGAGATTGAGAGGTAAAACAAAGACGAGAGAGAGAAACAGACAAAGAAAACAGAGAGAACCAAATCTCGCCCTTGACACAATGACTGCACAGATCTGTTGATGTGTGCTTGTTGGAAAGCACACTACAGGCTGTACGGTGGCAGGCTAACCTGTGTGTGTCCTCAGGAACACAGCCAGGCTGCTGTATGGGAGGGTGTGTGTACATGTGTTGGTGTGTGGGGGGCCAGGCCGGGTTGTGAAGCTGACCTTGCGGTGTGGACGAGGGGAGCAGCATCAGACTGCAGACCAGGAGAAGCGTGGGGCGGTCTGCCATGGTGAACCTGCAGGGGAGAGGACACCGTTAGGACCCTGGTCACACCAGGCTCTGAGAGAACCTGCAGTGGAGAGGACACCGTTAGGACCCTGGTCACACCAGGCTCTGAGAGAACCTGCAGTGGAGAGGACACCGTTAGGACCCTGGTCACACCAGGCTCTGAGAGAACCTGCAGTGGAGAGGACACCGTTAGGACCCTGGTCACACCAGGCTCTGAGAGAACCTGCAGTGGAGAGGACACCGTTAGGACCCTGGTCACACCAGGCTCTGAGTGAACCTGCAGGGGAACAGCTCCACACTGACCCACTGCCTGGCAGGGCCACATCTGCAGGCGTTATCTTTATGCAGAATTGTTGATTCTGAATCAGAATTCTGAATCATACTGAATCAGGTTTGATTCAGTATGACAGGGACGGAGGGTTGACAGAGGAACAAGGTCACACACCCAGGAACAGAAAGAGACTGAGGAGACAACAGCAACATGATGGACGGGAAGCAGACTGAGACAGAAAGACCTTTACTTGTTTTCAGTCAAACACAAAGTTTGGAATGCTCAAGTTAAGTGGGTCTCATGCCTTCCTGTTGTCCTGGCAACAAGGCGTTGAGTGGCAAGCAATGGGGAGACCGGTGCCTTCCTATTGGCTGCCAGAGAAAAGAGTGTGTGTGAGAGTGTGTGTATGTGTGTGTGTGTATGTGTGTGTGTGTATGTGTGTGTGTGTGTGTGTGTGAGAGAGGCAGCTTGGCAGAGGAGGGAGCAGAGCAGACAGAATGGGGAGGGAGAGGAGGAGGAGAGCACAGCAGGGAGGATGAATGTGGAAGCCCAAATAAGATCATTTGGAAACGAACCCAGCCTAGTCCTTCCCTGTTTCAGGAACGTCTTCATATACATTAAAACACCAGTGTGTTTGTGCCCCCGACTGATTCAAACATCGAGTTAACAAACGACACAAATCAGCCCTGTTACCATAGATGACATGCTACTTATAGAAGCATCATTTTCTCTATGTGTTTGTCATACTAAGCACCGGCCATTATCCAGGCTGTGTGTGTGTGTGTCTATCCCAATGATAAATACCCTTGTGCCCCCCCCCCCCCCCGCAGCCGATGTGCCCGTCTCCCAGACATATAGATTAAGCACGTGATGTTAGCACTAGCCCAACGGCAGTGTCTGAGCAAGCAGCTCCCACACCACCCACATGCTGTTCCTTTCATCAGAGCACCAAACACAGCCTGGCTGCGCCATCGCCACAGACCTGCCTGTGTGTGTGACACAGGCAAGGAGGACAAGGGGCGGGGAGAGGGGCATGGGGGGGCAGGGGGGATGGGGGGGGCGGGGAGGGGGGCATGGGGGGGTGGGGAAACAAGAGGGCAGAAGGACACAGCAGGGGGGAGGGGACAGGGGAGGGGATGTTGGAGTGACACTGTCGTTGTCCACCATGTTTGTTTTTGGTTTGTTGTTTTTCCGACTCAAGAGTTGATTTTGTGACAGATTAGTGAGACCACCTGATATGTTCGTCCTCCATCGTCAATCCAAATCGCTGTTAACCAATACGAGCGCTACTTTTACATACATTTCTGTCTGTGTTTAGTTATATGACAAGGATTCATATTCTCTCCCTGGTAATAAGGAGGCAGGGGGGAGCAAGGGGGGAGAGGGTAGGAAACAGAGGGGTAGTGACTGGGGTGTTGACCCTGCAGGACTAACTAGCTGCTACAACGACACTGATCTTCCCAAGACAATTAGAGGGGTGCCTGGAGACCACATAATCCATCTCTAACAGATCAATAACTCACCTCAATGAACCAGCCTGAATACATCTACCAGGCCTCCACTTAATAGGCTCAATCACTGAAAGTAAATGGAGTGCTTCATTCTCCGCTATTTATCACTGAGGAGTCTGTGGTCTGATGATCATAATCAGCCTCTCTTTCAACAAGGAGGAGTCTTCACTCAGACAAACAGAGGATAGTGTAAGAATGCAAACCCCGACACTACACGCCTGTCATACTAAACCCTGACACTACACCCCTGTCACACTACACCCTGACACTACACCCCTGTCACACTACACCCTGACACTACGGCTAGGCTGCTGCAGGAGGAGGAGACGGGGGACAGTCTGTCCCAATTTAGCCAATCTGAGATGGTTAGGGTCAGCTGAGATGGTTAGGGTTAGCTGAGATGGTTAGGGTTAGCTGAGATGGTTAGGGTCAGCTGAGATGGTTAGGGTCAGCTGAGATGGTTAGGGTTAGCTGAGATGGTTAGGGTCAGCTGAGATGGTTAGGGTTAGCTGAGATGGTTAGGGTCAGCTGAGATGGTTAGGGTTAGCCGAGATGGTTAGGGTCAGCTGAGATGGTTAGGGTCAGCTGAGATGGTTAGGGTCAGCTGAGATGAGGCCAGTATGAGGCTTCTAGGAGACGAACAAGGCCAGCATCTGCAGAACACGTTTAGAAGCACAGTTCTGGAACAGAAAATGTATGTGGAAGTGTGTGTGTTTGTGTGTGTGTATATTGTGCGTCTGTCCCTCTGTCTCTGCGTGCTGAATTCTCTGGCACTGTCTGGTAGTGTGTGTTCACAGAGTTGATACCCTGCCAGGCCCGCGCTCCCTCTCTCTCTCTGTTTATCAATCCCCATCTCTACCTCCTCCCTTCTTCTCCTCCACTGCTCCATTTCTAGAGAGTTCCTCTATCTCCTCTCCTCATGGAGGTAAGGCTGTTGGAGCTGTCGGTGTGTGGCTGACACTACCAGCCCCAGCTGGGATGAAACACCAGAGGGAGATCAAGCCCAGGTCGAGCACAGGTCAGCCAGTTAGCACAGGGGACAGGGGACAGAGCTGAAGGAGGACTGTCAACCTACAGGCCAGTAGGACTGTCCCCACTCAGTCAACCTACAGGCCAGTAGGACTGTCCCCACTCAGTCAACCTACAGGCCAGTAGGACTGTCCCCACTCAGTCAACCTAGAGGCCAGTAGGACTGTCCCCACTCAGTCAACCTACAGGCCAGTAGGACTGTCCCCACTCAGTCAACCTACAGGCCAGTAGGACTGTCCCCACTCAGTCAACCTAGAGGCCAGTAGGACTGTCCCCACTCAGTCAACCTAGAGGCCAGTAGGACTGTCCCCACTCAGTCAACCTACAGGCCAGTAGGACTGTCCCCACTCAGTCAACCTACAGGCCAGTAGGACTGTCCCCACTCAGTCAACCTACAGGCCAGTAGGACTGTCCCCACTCAGTCAACCTAGAGGCCAGTAAGACTGTCCCCACTCAGTCAACCTAGAGGCCAGTAGGACTGTCCCCACTCAGTCAACCTAGAACCTAGAGGCCAGTAGGACTGTCCCCACTCAGTCAACCTACAGGCCAGTAGGACTGTCCCCACTCAGTCAACCTAGAGGCCAGTAGGACTGTCCCCACTCAGTCAACCTAGAACCTACAGGCCAGTAGGACTGTCCCCACTCAGTCAACCTAGAGGCCAGTAGGACTGTCCCCACTCAGTCAACCTACAGGCCAGTAGGACTGTCCCCACTCAGTCAACCTACAGGCCAGTAGGACTGTCCCCACTCAGTCAACCTACAGGCCAGTAGGACTGTCCCCACTCAGTCAACCTAGAGGCCAGTAGGACTGTCCCCACTCAGTCAACCTAGAGGCCAGTAGGACTGTCCCCACTCAGTCAACCTAGAGGCCAGTAGGACTGTCCCCACTCAGTCAACCTACAGGCCAGTAGGACTGTCCCCACTCAGTCAACCTAGAGGCCAGTAGGACTGTCCCCACTCAGTCAACCTAGAACCTACAGGCCAGTAGGACTGTCCCCACTCAGTCAACCTACAGGCCAGTAGGACTGTCCCCACTCAGTCAACCTAGAGGCCAGTAGGACTGTCCCCACTCAGTCAACCTACAGGCCAGTAGGACTGTCCCCACTCAGTCAACCTACAGGCCAGTAGGACTGTCCCCACTCAGTCAACCTAGAGGCCAGTAGGACTGTCCCCACTCAGTCAACCTAGAGGCCAGTAGGACTGTCCCCACTCAGTCAACCTAGAGGCCAGTAGGACTGTCCCCACTCAGTCAACCTACAGGCCAGTAGGACTGTCCCCACTCAGTCAACCTACAGGCCAGTAGGACTGTCCCCACTCAGTCAACCTAGAGGCCAGTAGGACTGTCCCCACTCAGTCAACCTACAGGCCAGTAGGACTGTCCCCACTCAGTCAACCTAGAGGCCAGTAGGACTGTCCCCACTCAGTCAACCTAGAACCTACAGGCCAGTAGGACTGTCCCCACTCAGTCAACCTAGAGGCCAGTAGGACTGTCCCCACTCAGTCAACCTACAGGCCAGTAGGACTGTCCCCACTCAGTCAACCTACAGGCCAGTAGGACTGTCCCCACTCAGTCAACCTAGAGGCCAGTAGGACTGTCCCCACTCAGTCAACCTACAGGCCAGTAGGACTGTCCCCACTCAGTCAACCTAGAGGCCAGTAGGACTGTCCCCACTCAGTCAACCTAGAACCTACAGGCCAGTAGGACTGTCCCCACTCAGTCAACCTACAGGCCAGTAGGACTGTCCCCACTCAGTCAACCTAGAGGCCAGTAGGACTGTCCCCACTCAGTCAACCTACAGGCCAGTAGGACTGTCCCCACTCAGTCAACCTACAGGCCAGTAGGACTGTCCCCACTCAGTCAACCTAGAACCTACAGGCCAGTAGGACTGTCCCCACTCAGTCAACCTAGAACCTAGAGGCCAGTAGGACTGTCCCCACTCAGTCAACCTAGAACCTAGAGGCCAGTAGGACTGTCCCCACTCAGTCAACCTAGAACCTAGAGGCCAGTAGGACTGTCCCCACTCAGTCAACCTACAGGCCAGTAGGACTGTCCCCACTCAGTCAACCTACAGGCCAGTAGGGCTGTCCCCATTCAGTCAACCTACAGGCCAGTAGGACTGTCCCCACTCAGTCAACCTAGAGGCCAGTAGGACTGTCCCCATTCAGTCAACCTAGAGGCCAGTGGGACTGTCCCCACTCAGTCAACCTAGAACCTAGAGGCCAGCAGGACTGTCCCCACTCAGTCAACCTAGAACCTAGAGGCCAGCAGGACTGTCCCCACTCAGTCAACCTAGAACCTAGAGGCCAGCAGGACTGTCCCCACTCAGTCAACCTAGAACCTAG
This sequence comes from Hypomesus transpacificus, assembly GCF_021917145.1. Taxonomy (NCBI): domain Eukaryota; kingdom Metazoa; phylum Chordata; class Actinopteri; order Osmeriformes; family Osmeridae; genus Hypomesus; species Hypomesus transpacificus. The sequence continues at coordinate 20,514,592 of NC_061082.1, read as the reverse complement.
AGGCCAGTAGGACTGTCCCCACTCAGTCAACCTAGAGGCCAGTAGGACTGTCCCCATTCAGTCAACCTAGAGGCCAGTAGGACTGTCCCCACTCAGTCAACCTAGAGGCCAGTAGGACTGTCCCCACTCAGTCAACCTAGAGGCCAGTAGGACTGTCCCCACTCAGTCAACCTACAGGCCAGTAGGACTGTCCCCACTCAGTCAACCTAGAGGCCAGTAGGACTGTCCCCACTCAGTCAACCTAGAACCTACAGGCCAGTAGGACTGTCCCCACTCAGTCAACCTACAGGCCAGTAGGACTGTCCCCACTCAGTCAACCTAGAGGCCAGTAGGACTGTCCCCACTCAGTCAACCTACAGGCCAGTAGGACTGTCCCCACTCAGTCAACCTACAGGCCAGTAGGACTGTCCCCACTCAGTCAACCTAGAGGCCAGTAGGACTGTCCCCACTCAGTCAACCTAGAGGCCAGTAGGACTGTCCCCACTCAGTCAACCTACAGGCCAGTAGGACTGTCCCCACTCAGTCAACCTACAGGCCAGTAGGACTGTCCCCACTCAGTCAACCTACAGGCCAGTAGGACTGTCCCCACTCAGTCAACCTAGAGGCCAGTAGGACTGTCCCCACTCAGTCAACCTAGAGGCCAGTAGGACTGTCCCCACTCAGTCAACCTAGAGGCCAGTAGGACTGTCCCCACTCAGTCAACCTAGAACCTACAGGCCAGTAGGACTGTCCCCACTCAGTCAACCTACAGGCCAGTAGGACTGTCCCCACTCAGTCAACCTAGAGGCCAGTAGGACTGTCCCCACTCAGTCAACCTAGAGGCCAGTAGGACTGTCCCCACTCAGTCAACCTACAGGCCAGTAGGACTGTCCCCACTCAGTCAACCTACAGGCCAGTAGGACTGTCCCCACTCAGTCAACCTAGAGGCCAGTAGGACTGTCCCCACTCAGTCAACCTACAGGCCAGTAGGACTGTCCCCACTCAGTCAACCTAGAGGCCAGTAGGACTGTCCCCACTCAGTCAACCTAGAACCTACAGGCCAGTAGGACTGTCCCCACTCAGTCAACCTACAGGCCAGTAGGACTGTCCCCACTCAGTCAACCTAGAGGCCAGTAGGACTGTCCCCACTCAGTCAACCTACAGGCCAGTAGGACTGTCCCCACTCAGTCAACCTACAGGCCAGTAGGACTGTCCCCACTCAGTCAACCTAGAACCTACAGGCCAGTAGGACTGTCCCCACTCAGTCAACCTAGAACCTAGAGGCCAGTAGGACTGTCCCCACTCAGTCAACCTAGAACCTAGAGGCCAGTAGGACTGTCCCCACTCAGTCAACCTAGAACCTAGAGGCCAGTAGGACTGTCCCCACTCAGTCAACCTACAGGCCAGTAGGACTGTCCCCACTCAGTCAACCTACAGGCCAGTAGGGCTGTCCCCATTCAGTCAACCTACAGGCCAGTAGGACTGTCCCCACTCAGTCAACCTAGAGGCCAGTAGGACTGTCCCCATTCAGTCAACCTAGAGGCCAGTAGGACTGTCCCCACTCAGTCAACCTAGAACCTAGAGGCCAGCAGGACTGTCCCCACTCAGTCAACCTAGAACCTAGAGGCCAGCAGGACTGTCCCCACTCAGTCAACCTAGAACCTAGAGGCCAGTAGGACTGTCCCCACTCAGTCAACCTAGAGGCCAGTAGGACTGTCCCCATTCAGTCAACCTAGAGGCCAGTAGGACTGTCCCCACTCAGTCAACCTAGAGGCCAGTAGGACTGTCCCCATTCAGTCAACCTAGAGGCCAGTAGGACTGTCCCCATTCAGTCAACCTACAGGCCAGGCTGTGGTCAAAGCCAGGGAGAACTTCCACCTCTGCAGTCTCCTATAGCAGAGGGCCATTCTGAAAAGTACTCGTCTGTGAAGTTGAGCTGTACTGTGCTTAAGTGATTAGCTCAGAGTGATTAAAATGTCCCCACTCCTTAATACCATGAATGCTACATTTACATCTAAATAGTCTCTTCTACCTCACATCAAGAATGTATATTTGATTAATTTTTCTATTCACAGACAGAACTAAATCACATTTAAATGATGAAACTCTAAACAGGACACACTAAAATAATGCGATTAAATATTTCAATTGCTTAACAGCGCTAATATATATAAATGTAGGGTGAGTTCAGGTAATGTGGGACATCAGGTAAAGTGGGACAGTTATGCATTTTGATGATGTGCAAAACCGACATCCAATCACCAGTGCTGATCTTGACTCGTAAATACAACACTTCTAGTCACTATGCAGGCCTTCTTATTTGTCTGACATCATCAGTATGTGTGATCTGGCTTGACAGGAGGTCCGTACAGAAAAAATGCATCGAACGTTCAGCAGCATATGACATTTATGCATTTAGTAGACGTTTTCATCCAAAGCGACTTCCAAGAGAGAGCTTTACAAAAGAGCATAGGTCACTGATGATAACAACGAGGTAGCCCCAAACATTGCAAGCAGCCAAAACATCATACATTGTGAAAAAACAAATAAGTGCCAAGGGGAAGAACTGTAAGAGCATGCAGTTAAACAAGCTACAATTAAACAACATGAAACCCAAAAAGTGCAAGTGTACCTGTAGAAGAACAATCAACAGTAAAATATTTCACAGCGAGTACAAACATACGGAGCTACGGAGCCCCTAAAGGGACATGAAAAAAAAAATGAAATCTGAAAGGTTCTCGTGCGCCCGAGATCCTTTCTGGTGCGCACGAGATCCTTTCTGGTGCGCACGAGAAAGTATCTTCTCAGACACTGTTACTTGTAGGCGAGGTGGAGGCTCGAAAACCACATTATTTGGTGGCCGTTGGATCACCAATAAAAACTGTGCGAGTTGCAGCATATTGCTGCTGCCATCAACTGTGCCAGCGATACCCCGAGTCGAGATACAATTTGAAAACAAAAGCGTTTTGTTATGAACAGTATTAAAGTTTGAAATGATAACGAGGACGTAAAGTGTTGCGATTGCGCCGGGGCTTATAACTGTATTTCCAGTTTTTGACATGATGATATATGCACATTATTAAATACATATATTTAGTTATACACTGTGTTCTGCAGTTATCTAAAGGTAGGATGTATGATGTTATCCTGTATTCCATGCAGTCAGGGCATCTCCTGCAACCATAGTGGACCGTGTGATGTTGGAGTCAGATGGCTGAGCGGTGAGGGAGTCGGGCTACTACTCAGAAGGTTACCAGATCGATTCCCCGCTGTGTCAAAATGATGTTGTGTCCTTGGGCAAGGCACTTCACCCTGCTTGTCTCGGGGGGAATGTCCCTGTACTTACTGTTAGTCGCTCTGGATAAGAGCGTCTGCTAAATGACTAAATGTAATGTAAATGTAATGTTGAGACCGCCATGTTTATAAATGAGACCCCTGCTCAAGAAGGGTGTATCCCTTGTGCCAAAACAGACAACACAACTTCAAAATTAGTTTTTAATGTCTTTCTAGATTATATAGTGGTGGCGACTCGTAAGCAAACGTCCTTAAAAGTAATTTCCACGCATGTAACAGCAGATCTAATGCACGCTTCTGTGCATGCGGTATCCACCAGATACTTAAGCGTGGTAACGAGAACGTTTCTAGTGAGCACCAGAAAGTTTCTCGTGCGCACGAGAAACTTTCAGATTTTTTTTTTCCATGATTATTTTTTTCTTCATGTCCCTTTAGGGGCTCCGTACAAACGTTTAAATCCGTTATAACTAACTAACTAACATTATATTTCTCAATGTTAAGGCTGGCAAATGAATTTAAATTAAGTTTCAATTACTACTATTGCAGCATTATGAAGGGTTTCACCACTGATTGAAACACACAAAAATGTGTAAAATAATGCTTTGTTAGCAAAAAAAAACGTTTAATGTGACTGTCCCACATTACCTGATCATGTCACAGCATTCTTCAGGTAAAGTGGGACACCTAGTAATGATTTGTTTATGCTATAAAAGTAATTTAATTCAGTTCTTGCATTTTTTATACCAATGCATCACACTGCACTTAAGTTCCCAACTAAATAACAACTTTCACTTTCATCGAACCAGCGCTTTCAGACTTGCGTGACCACTAACGCTAGTCCAACAAAATGCTACCGCATCGTGACTAACTAGCTAGCACATAGACTGCGGATCACTAAGGTTTACATCAGATACACTTTATGCCTATTGTATAAGTCAAACCCCACAACTAAATGAATCTTGCCACACCCTTGCACCTAGAATTGTTGTAGAAACTAATTATTATTAATATTAGCAGACTAGGCTGACAGACGATGACTGTCCCACTTTACCAGACAAGCTGTCCCACATTACCAGAAAATGCAGCCTGACTGAAAGAGGGGGTCATGTTATGTTTGAACGTGTGTAGCTCCTAAAATACTGTGTATTCCCATTTAATTCCAACATAAAAATGTTCTTAAGCCCTAAAACCATTTACAGAATGGTTAACAGTTTTTTTGTAAGTCCTCTACCAAAAACTGTCCCACATTACCTGAAATCATCCTAATCACCCTATAGGAGATTTTTGACAATATATTATCTAAACTAAACTCTATTATATGGCGGGATATGGTGCTCTCACTATTTTAAAGTAAATTGAGTTTGTGTGCTTGTGAGGATGGTTGTTTGTTGCTCTGGTCTGATGTGTGCTTGGGCAGCGAGCCGGGAACCCTGCAAGATTTGCTGAGTCATGGTGCTGGGAGAGAGACAGGAGTGTGTGTCTGGGCAACCTGGCGAGGCAGCAGACGCACAACATAGCCGGGGCATCGGGGAGGGCCGGGAAGATGGCCGGGAAGATGCCCGGGAAGAGGGCTGGGGGAGGCCCCGTCTCTGAATGTCCCCGTCTCTGAATGTCCCCGTCTCTGAATGTCCCCGTCTCTGAATGTCCCCGTCTCTGAGCTAGCCAGCGAGCTCCTCGTCTCTGAGCTAGCCAGCGAGCTAGCCAGCGAGCGAGCTAGCCACAGCAGACAGCTTCTGTCCAGATGGACTGCTCCTGGGTGTTGGGCTGATCATGAGCAGAGGCCCTTAGTCATCTGCAACCTCCAGACACACACACACACATACGTGGCAGCTGCTGGTCTCAGCCTACATCATATACATTTTCCATTCATTTTGCTAGTTCACCCCTTCGACACTAGCCTACTGTATGAATGAATGATCTAACAAAGTAATATTAGAACAACATCGCTGTTAATCAAAAGGAGATGCAGTCTTTCGACAGACCCTCCAGTCATCACACAGAAGCCCCTTCACCCCCTGAGACGCTGCACGTCCGTGGGCGGGACATAATCGCAGCATTTATCCAATGACCATATAGTTTCGAAGCACTGAAAGAAACTGTTCAAAGCAGCCCCATTGAAGGCCGTGGACACTGGGCTTCAACAGGGAAATGCACTGTGACGCTACAGTAAAGTATGAGAAGGAAATCAGTCAGTCGACCTGCTAATATATGTAGCTGATTCTGAACGAACTCGTCTTCGAGATGAACGTGTTCTAACGCATTTAAAATGTTAACAAAATAGTAAATATTTGACCATTCATTTTTTTATTTGGGGGAAGCCAAGCTTCTCTTGCAGTCTTAAAGAAATCGCCACTGACACACACACAAAAACTGTCTGAGTCACTCAGAGTGAAAGTGAGTCATGAAACTGACGACTGTCAATGTACTTTCCATAACCAGGAAGTAGAAACTTCTGAAACCCTTTTCCTCAGACAACACAGGTCCAGCCTGCCTGGGGAAGGAGAGAACATCCAGGCCTCCAGAACACCCCAGAGAACAGCACTCAGAACAGTGTGGACAGCAACAACTGCAGCACGCAGCGTCTTAAACCCAGAGCCAGGACAACAACTTCAGCCTTCCCCCAGCTGGCTGGCTGGCAGACAGGCTGAGCTGTTTATCTCATCCTGTGATTAATCATTGTTGTTGTTGATGTTGCTACTGTTGTCATTTCACATGCATATTCATGCCCATTTGCAGCTCCATTTAGGGAGCCCAACACTTCATGTATGTGTCATTGTACACCGAACTGAAGGAATACCAAAAACTTCACAGGGGAGACAACAACAAGAAGAACACAGGACCTGGGAACAATCGGGGGGGGGGAGGGGCAGACAGAAGGGAGGCCTGAAAACAACTCTGCCATGTTAATTAAGCTCGCTAGACAGACAACAACTGGAGGGGGACGGGCGTAATCACACTGAATCTGCCCATTGGAAGAAAATACTCATTAACCTATGGAAATGTCCCCCCTTGCCGTGGGCCTAATCAAATAGGAGATTAAAGAGATCAAATGAGAAGCTCCCCCCTTTCCCACAGGACTCTGTGGATCTCCAGCCCCATCAGCCCAGCCTCCAGCCCCATCAGCCCAGCCTCATCAGCCCAGCCCCAGCCCTATCAGCCCAGCCCTATCAGCCCAGCCCTATCAGCCCCATCAGCCCAGCCCTATCAGCCCAGCCTCCAGCACCATCAGCCCAGCCTCCACCCCATGAGCCAAGCCTCCAGCACCATCAGTCCAGCCTGCACCTCCAGCTCTGCAGGACTTCACTCAGCAACCTTTTCTTTCACAGCGTTAGGAATGTAATCAAATGCAAATGATGGTCTGTTTGAATAAACTCACACTCCTGCCCCCCCATCCCCCTCCTCCCTCCTCCCTGTACAGGAACCGCCCAGGGTTGTTGTTCCTAGACGTGAACCAAGAGAGGGTGGTCTCTGACCTCCACCTCATACAGACTCACCATGAGGAATCTTGTCATCTGAGATTTTTCCATCATGTATTGGTGTATTCTCTGGCTTCAACAACCAGGGCTGTACTAACCATTCAATCTACAGAAGATGATTCAGAATGTATTGATTTCCTTCAGGTAAACACCGAACACTAGGCTCTAATGTTGGTGGAAGGAGAGTTGAGAATGTATCAGCAAGCGGCCCAACAGAACCATGACAGCTGTGGTGACAGACCTGGCCTTGGCCCTGCAGTACGGTGTGGCTGGTAGCCTTTAGCACAGACCCAGAGAGCTGCTCCAGCTCAGCCTCTACAGCCCTGTCAGTACGGTGTGGCTGGTAGCCTTTAGCACAGACCCAGAGAGCTGCTCCAGCTCAGCCTCTACAGCCCTATCAGTACGGTGTGGCTGGTAGCCTTTAGCACAGACCCAGAGAGCTGCTCCAGCTCAGCCTCTACAGCCCTGCAGTACGGTGTGGCTGGTAGCCTTTAGCACAGACCCAGAGAGCTGCTCCAGCTCAGCCTCTACAGCCGGCAGTACGGTTAGGTATCGTTTGGGTTTTTACAATACCAGTGCCAAATTTGAAAAATTATGAAAAATTAAAAATGACTGTAGATGACATAAAAAACATATTTTTTAGTTAAAAAAAAGAAAATCCTTTCCATGTTCCAACTTGCAATCACGTGAATTCTCTCAGTTGGGTAATAATTGTTTTGATTATTCTGACCACATGAATGCAGTATAATTTAACTAGCGATCATGTGCGCCAATGATGCTTCTTACGTCTGTTTCAGAGCACCAGAGGGCAAATATTTCAATCGACCACTCAGACATTTAAGTGGCACCAAAATGAGGCACCGAAATGAGGCACCAAAATCTGCGTTTCGATTCGGTCACGTACTTACCGATCATAGAGGTACCGATGCCATATTAGCACCAGGTTTCGGTACCCAACCCTATCTGTAAGGAGAGCATATTCGTGTCTCCAGTAAAGTGCACCAAGTCATCACCATGGTACTCAAACGGCCATTGTTGGACCGCCATCACCCCACTCCAAAGGGGCCAATTCAAACAGCTACTTTATGACCTTCAGCAGTGTTTGCAGACTGAGGCGGGAACAAACATTCTCCCTCAGAATGACCCTCACACTGGGTTGAGTCTGCTGGGAAGGCCAGTGTTCTGTAAAAGAGCACCTTGATTTGTATCACTGGTGCCCTTCTCTCCCCTCGTACGAGCTGGCTGGACCCCGGTGCTGTGTTTGAGGGGAGCCAGGAGGCATGTAAGATATTACTACAGACTGCTAACAACTCCAGAATCATAAACAAACTGGCCAGGTTGAGCTGAGTGAATTTCAATCCCCTCCTGTTGGTCCTGTAGAAGGTGAGCTGGTTGCAGGCTGGAGAGTGGACACTCCTTCACAAACAGCCTCGTCACACACCCAGCACTGCGCAGGTGCCTTCAGCCAAACCATTGGTACCCCAAGTACAGCCCTGATTAACATTTTGTATTTGAATGTTACTATTTGTATTGTTGTATATTTGATTATGTGTTTTGTATTGGTAACCTGTTTTTTATTTGTATTTCCTCCTCTGACGTGGCACCTGTAGTTTCTCCTCCGGGATCAATAAAGTTACTTCTACTACTAATACAAACACGGTTCTCCCACAGCCCCTATCAGTAGGCCCAGATACTTGGTGCTGTAACATCCTCTTGCCAACAGAGTGTTTATGACCCCAGGCTTCCCATCACGCCCTCCCCAGGAAGGAGCAGAGGAACGGAGAAGTGGAACATTAGAGATGAACGATCTGTGAAAACACAGAGAGGTTCTGTTCTATTCCTGCAACCTTGTCGTCTTTTGTGTCACAAACAGACACAAAAGACTGTATGGCAACGTCAAGTCGCTTTCGGAAAGTACCACGTAGCTTCAGGGAGGCACAAAATGGAGGTCAGCTGAAGCCGAGTTGCTGTGCAGAAGTGCACGGTGTTGGTGAAGTCGCTCCTCAGACCTCGGATCTAGACGGATGTTTGGCTGACCAGACCAGGGCTCTCAACCTTCACATAGCTAGAGGGAACTTGACTCCCAGAACTTTCCTCTTCAACTGATAGAAGAGTCACTTACACGATACACTATTATTATCACAACACTGGAATAGGCCTGCTACGTCAGACCTCCATTTGATCTGAATACTGAGAGACACATTCTCCGTTCGTAGAAATTCAAATATGTCTTAAAACAAATTCATCATCCAAGCACACGTCCTGGTGAAAAGAGAGGGGGGTGAACTGTTCAACCAACCAACTAACCACTGGCACCACTGGGTCTCCTCCCCGGGAATTAGAAGCTAAGTTTCAGACAAGAGTAGGCAGGAAGGAACTAAAACAGACCTTCCCTCTAACAGCTGAGCGATAAGAGTGCTGAAGCGAGTCAAGCGCTCATAAAATGTGTATTGCAGTGTCTCCAGTGCAGGAGTAGGGTGATGGGGAGAGAGAGCAGCCAGGAGCACTGCAGACCTGTCTGCAGACTCTAGTCTCTCCTTCTCTCCCTTGGCTTGTGTCTCTCACTCACTCTCTTTGTGTGTCCCTTACCATCTCACCATGTCTCTCTCTCTTTCTCTGTGCACTTGCCTTTCCCCCACATTTGCACAGAGACAAACAGAAATCAATAACCCACTGGAGAGCCACCAAAGGAAGGAGGCGGGGGGGGGGGGGGGCAGCAGACACTGAAGTACTGAAGGAGGACGAAAGTCTGGTTGGGGTGACAAGCACGCCCCCCCTGCTTCCACTTCCTGTCTCTCACCAAGACGGCCGTCCCGCCGGTTCCAGACGACTCGTCGTGATATGTTTCGGCTGCACAAGGCTTATGATTATTAAAGGCTCAAGGATTTTGACTAAAAATAACATGCCGACAGAGGGCCTATCCTGCAGAGCTGTTGAGGATGAGGATATCCAGACAGAAGGCGGCCCACATGCTGGGCCTCGGTGGCCTGGCCATCTGACTGCAGGACCAATGCTAAACCCAAACACCCAAACTAAAAAGCACAACTTACTGGCATGTCAGCATGCGCACGATCACACACACAGTCGCAGTGGATGGATCCTTAAAGAGGCTGTGTGTCTGGCGTAGGAGTCTCAGCCAAGTCCTGCCCTTTCGCTCCCTCTCCCTCTCCCCCTCCCTCCCTCCCTCCCTCCCTCCCTCACACAAGCACAGACACAGCGATATACTGTGACACACTGCCTCCTCCCTCTCACTCACCCCCCTGGTTGGCCAGCCACCTACTCGAAGGAGCCCTGGCTGCGCCTCATGCAGGTTCCTGCTCAGACTTGAAGACGTCCGTCCCCCTGCGTGTCTGTCTGGAAGCATGGCGCAGGCTGCATGGCGCAGGCTGCTGTAACCTGATCCTCCTGCAGGACTGTCGGCGCGTCTCTCTCCCTGCGCTCGCGTATTGTTCCAGCTCATAATGCCAGCTGCTTCTGACAGCCAAATTACTGTGCACAGAGAAATGATTGCTGTCTGAGAACGCTTTTTTCTCTCTCTCCCTCTCTCTTTCTCCCTCTCTCCCCCTCTCCTCTGCTGTTTGAAATGCTGGGGCCTCTGTGGGCTAATGATACCCTTTCCAGTTCTCTGAAAGTCCATCTGCAGGATGGATGCTGTGGAGAGGCCAACAGATCGTGTCTAATCAAAGTGGATACACAGTGTGTGGTAATAATGACTTGGATGAAGGCTAGGCACCAGAGTTGGAAATAATTTGCCCTAACTATGTCCAAACTATGAATACATTAAACCATATCAGTCAAGAATGATTCATCTTTAACCTCTTATGTCAGACACTTAATAAAGAAAACAGCTAGCAGCTTTATTCAAGATGGTTCTACAGATGGGCCTGACTGTGTGCAGAAAAACAACCTAGCAGATTATAAACTGAAGAGACACCGGATAAAGGAATTATTATTTATTTATTTGTAATCCTAATGGATTCTCAAAAGTTATGTCCTCTTAAAAAGCTGTTAAATTTCAAACCCTGTTCCTGAGTCTTCAGAGTACACCATCTCTTTTCAAACTCCAAAAGTGATCAATACAAATATTCCAACCTCAAACCACTTCAGAGACGGAGACAGAAACAGAACTAGAGCCGTAGCAAGTGGTCACGGTCAAGTCAGTTCATTCACCTCATCTACTAAGCACAAGCTGCGTGTGTGCATGTGAGTGTGTGTGTGCACGTGAGTGTGTGAGTGTCCAGACTGACTGACGTCCTCCTATCTGGCTGCTATCAGCAGACTGCAGGACATGGCTGGAGCCGGCCGGCGCCCAGAGGCCGGCTGACCTCACAGGGAGGCAGGGAGGCGGCTCCAGGCCCCATCGGACAATCTCCAGACCCCCCCCCCCCCCACACACACACACACACACACACACCAGCAAGCTGCCTGCAGGACAGCAGCACTTCAAAACCATATTCACGACATAGATCGCAGGCATTGTTTAAAAGAAAGTTCTGAGGTTTATGTGAGAAAGAAATTACCTGTGATAGCTGGTTTGTGTATTCAATCCAAACCTAATTTACTGGTTTATTTCATGGCTTGAGTTCACACAATCTACACCAGTCAATGTCAACAGTGGCGTACACTGATAAGTCCTGTCAGACAAGCTAACATAACACGACCTTACAAACTACTGACTCACTTATGTCTGAAGACTAACCTTAAATGACTTAAGACACATTACACAAAGAAGCTGTCTCCTTTCAGGCCTGTTTGTATGACTGACACCACAGTCCACAAACAGGCATCCAAAACATGCAGTGATACATCATTCATGCTTGACAGAGCGCATATTACTGTATTCAATAGAGTTGTGTTAGGGAGGACAGGAGACTAACTGAAATGATGCATATATCAAGGACGTGTAAAGGCCACAATATTTTCATCACAACTTTCAAATAAAATAGCATATTTCAGCTCTTCTGTTGAAACGTTCTACAAGTTTACCTATAACTTCATTGATTAGATTAGGCACCAGGGTGTACAATGTTGAATTGGAACCCACAATCGCCAGGTTCTTCCGCTAGGGGGTTACCTAATATAATCCTGTGGTCTAATCAATCTATCTCCGATGTCTTTAAATATTTAGAGATTCTCGCTCGCCTACCCCCCGCCCCCCCTTCCCCTTGGACTTCAAGGACCATTGGGATGGTTATGGTGCACAGCGTGGTGTTGATGGAGACACACGATCGTGCGATGCTCCCAACTACGCCTGCATGACAAAGAGACCCTACCATAGTGTTAACTAGTTGCAATTTTGGGCTTAACGGTTGAATGAGTCCAAAACCATCAATCCAGCTAAATTCCCAAACCAAAGAAAACTATTAAACATCTATATAGGCCTATTACCCGTGATAATAACGCACTCTAATTCATATTTCATTCATATTTCTTCCAACTGCATGTAACGTTTAACACAGTAGGCTAAGTTATCTGGCAGTGTATCTGTTGGCTGGTAAACGAGTTTGAACACCGGACCGTAGCCAATTGAAAAACACAGGTAGGCTAGGCTACTTTAGAAGTTCAAAATCTGTGTTAATATTCCTATTCAAATAAAATACACACGATAAAACTAGTCTAGTTTCCAGACTTCAACTTCTGTAGGAAAGTATTGCAATTAAAAAACGCTACAACTTACCTCGCATGAGTTTGAAGCGCTTCAGAGACTTGCGGTCGTTTAGCAGTGTGCTTATAGCACAGATCATGCTACTCTGCCATCTCTCGAAAATCTACCGACAATGCCGTTTTTGTTTTGCTGGAAAAAAAGACTCCAGGTTGAGCCGACATTGCCTTCGTCCCCAAACCAATCAAATATTGCTGATTTCAGGCGGTATTCATAATCCAAAGTGAACCTAAAGTTTGATTCTGTAACTTGGCATGCTGTGTATCGAGTCCCGAAGGCAGACCGTCAGTGTGTGAGGCAGCTCTGTGTTGAGGAGGAAGTTGGCTGGCTGCTACGGTTACGACAGCTCTTTGTAATTACACCATCAGCGCTCCTGCGCATATTCCAACACCAAGTGGCAGCCACCTTAGTATCAAATATTATGACTATTTGGTTTTATATAAATAAAAAAATATACAATGCTGAAATGAAGTTGGCTATCCACTTCAACAATAATTTAATTGTTACATTTTATTAACCTTTAAGACAAGTTGGTTATTCGATTGATTCATGTTTCTAGCAATGTAAGTGTCGGTCCGATACATTGTAAACATTCATATAAAATGAATATAGCACAGGTTATACAACAAAAACATTACGAAATGGAACACAAACATGGAAACACAAACATGGAAACAAAACAAGTAAAACATAAAAGTAGCCTACATATTGGCTCGGCTATATATAGCCTACTTCACAATTATCGTACACATTCTACGGTAAAAAACAAACACAAATTAAATACACCAAAATGATTCAAGAAACCCCGGTAGCACTGGTCTAAACTACAGGTCTGCACAAATAAAACGGGTGCACAAATATGTACTGTCACAATCCAGACGAAATGCATGTTTATTCGTTTCATGTCTGCTAGGCTAACTAACTACTGTAGCACCAGCTACAGCTGTGAATGTAGCTGGCTAGTAGTTGATGTTGTATGTGAAGACAATAAGTATATAAAATATTGTTAAGTACTAAAGCATGATATGTATCCAGTAGCACCGTGACTTTCTGCCACCAGTAGGCTACTTCAGTACAGATGTAGAGCTGGTCTACTAGCCTCGCTGTGCTCTTGAACACACCCCTGCAGTCCAACCCTGTTTCTATGACAACATACTAGTTGTAAACTGGAATTCAATCTTCAATCTTTCACTGGTCATCATCATCAGCTTCTCTTGTAGTCCGATAGCTCGCTGCCTTAATAGGTATCAGAAAACACCTACAATTTCGCTCTTCCTTAGATAGAGGTAAGTACATTAGTAGAAAATACGCCAGGTTTTGGAATATGGGAATAACTATAGTACCAGAGAAAACTGTTGGAATTTTTAACACGCATGAACTAGCTAGCTAACTAGCTAGCTAGCTAGCAATCACTTTAGCTCGGATGACTATGCTGGGTTTTTGTCTTCATTTTCCAACAGAAAAACAACTAGCTAGCTAGAGCTAATGCTAACCAGCAGACGTTAGCTCTAGCTAGGCTAGCTGGCTAACTGTAGCATTAGAATGTGTGCAGCAATAGCATAGCTAGCTGCCAATGTTCTGCTGCATTATCACTTTAGCTCGGATGACTATGCTGGGTTTTTGTCTTCATTTTCCATCAGAAAAACAACTATAGAAATGAATACTGATACAGATCGTCGACCTTCAAAGCATGGTAAGTGTAGAGCCGAGGCCTTAAATATTCAGTTTGCACAACCAGATCAATCCTGACTCATGATGAATCAGGGTGGGTCCTCCACGGCATCTCTTCATGGGACGCCGGGAGCAGCGGCTATCCGCCTGGCAACGGCAGGCTTGCAACAAGCTAGCTCGCACATAGCTTGAACGCAGAGTCCTATAATCCTTGACAAAGCTTCATCAGTGTTTAACTGCTGTAGACAGTCGTATATGAACCATATAGTTACATTGTTTTAATCGTGCACGTGTATTTTAGGAATCAAAACCGGCTATAATGCTGACGATGGCGTAAACGGTACATCGAGCGGACCTACATCACAAATTCCCGGACTGTCTCAAGATGCTAACAACGGTCCTGAGGAGAGGAGCCGCGGGCGCCGTGTAGGAGTTATGGACTCGGACTCTGTTTATGTAAAACTGGCAAAACAAGGAGGACAGAAGGGTACAAATATATATAGCTTATTTAAATGAGCTAGCATGTATCGGCTCTTCTGTTTATTCATGTGATTGTGGATGTCTGCCCATGTTACAGGCCTGCTGTGGCACGAGGAGACCAACTTGGAATCCAAACCTAACCCAGCATACCAGGCCCCTGACTGGTTTGCTGAAGGTTCACAAAATCAAGAGGCTGTAAGGTAACTTATACACCAGCAGACAACTAAATGTTATATTTTGTGATTCTGCGTACTAACATTAATTGTCTACAGTCTACACAATGCCCTGTCTTCTTTTAGCCCAACTGAAAACGAGAAAACTGTACGTACACCAGATGCCCCTTTTGGAAGTGACAACAAGTCGACTTGGGAGCGCGAGGCAGACAGAGAGAAGGTGAACCCTGACACCGCTGCTCTGCCATTGTTCTCTCAAAACAGCCTCTCTAGCTCAATTTATCATATTCCCGCATTTGTTTTATTCATGTCAGTTCTTTCTCTTGATGCTTGTTATTCATGGCCCCCTTTTTGTTTCGGATCTTAAATTCTGTACATTACTTTAAACCTACATGGTAACATTAGTCAAACAGACGCCTTATTTGCGTGTGGGTTATAACTTGACAAATTGACTTAATAGGGGGCTCCTTTATAAAACTGTGCTAGAATTCACGTGAACACGTTGCGTACTATCGAAACACAGCACACCCCACTTCCTTCATCACAATTTACTGGAAATGAAGCGCGCGAGCGTCTTGCCCCACCCAAGTAACGCCTATAAATGATCACGGACACGCCCCGAATTCATATTAATAGGGTTAGGGTCAGTAACACTTTCAGGTGTGGTAATTGCACTGTTATTGACAAAGACAGGGACAATATCACATTGACAGTTACGCGTAACGAACATGTGAAAACATATGACACTCGTATCTCGGCATTCCTACCTGCCTGACTGGCAACAGCATCAGTTTAAACCTAATTTGTCCTCATGTTCACCTAATTATTTATGAGAATACATTTCAACATGCCATTATTGTTCCATGATTACAGATCCAATCAAATATGATTCCCAATTAAACTACAAATATGTAAAATAAGATAATCCTTTATTTGTCCCGCAGTGGGGAAATTGCAGTTCGCAACAGTAGCAGGGTACAGAACAGCACTCAGAATACAATTACATATGAAAATAAGAAATGTAAAATATACGAGATACAAGATACAGGGAGTCATAAAATAGAATCTAAGGCTATAAAAAAGTAAAATAATATAATAATAAATAAAGTAAGTGAGCGTTAAGTGTGATTTGAGTTGAGTGTGGTGGCTGCCGCTATTGAGGGGTTTGTTTGCCTAAACAGATACGCCTATCTCCGTTTGTTTTGATCGGAAATCATGTTTTTTGTGCGTGTACTCCAGGGAACTCTTCATAATGTAACACGTGATAGGTTATATTTCGATTTTTTTTTCTCACAATGTTATCAACGTGAAGGCTTGTCCCGAGTTTAATCATTCTGCCATCGGTGTCGCAGTTTCCAATTTCTCTAAGTTGTGTGCGTACTAATGGGCAACAATGTGCGTGGAAGACCGCACATTCTCACGTGAAGTTTATTTTTTAAATAAATCCCAAAGTTTGCGCCCGAACTGGCGCGCGTATTATTAACAGCAGTAATACATGAAGCCCCACAGTACACTGGTTATCGACAGTGACCCAGCTTGGTCGAAAGACTAATGTTGATGTTTTATTATTTGTATTCTTAACAACGCCTCAACCCATATATGAAATGACAAATATTAAATGACTTTGTTAACCGTCAGAAATGTGGAGACCCTGCCAGCAGCCAGATGGAGAAGCTGGCCTTGACCGAAGAGGAGCAACACGATGCAAGCAAGTTCAAGAAAACGTACGTGCAATAGCAACTTGTGTCCACTAGGTGGCAGCAGAGGATATTCATTATTTTAGCCGTGATGTGCTGTCTGCCTCCCCGGATCTGTAGATAATATCTAACTGACCCTGTATATAAGTCTATGAACTGACCAGAAGTGCATAGCTAGCATGGATAATATAAATGCATAGAAAACAGCCAGGTCACAAAGCAGTTGCTGTGTTAGTGTACATTTTAAAGTTATCAGTAGCCTAGGTTTGGATTTCGGAAGGAGTGTTGGTTTCGGGAATCCGGTAAACAAATTTGACACGTTGTCACACCGCACTGATCCCAGAACACGGATCATGAGCTGTTGAGATGCCTCTCTGTTGGAACATTTGTCTGTTTGACTTGGCTACCCACTGCGTTGTGCAACAGATCTTCTGAACGTTTGGGCAATGACATGTCATTCAAAAGTCAGCCTTTTACATACCGGAATGAACTGCAAAACACAAGGTCACATGACCAAGACGAGTACAAAATATCCATGGGCCTAGCTTCTGTCTAATGTCCTCTGTCTATTGACAAGAATGTCCGTTGCACCTAAATACTTTAACGTAGACACACACTAGCTCATTTGTGGATATTAAATAAAAATAATCATTTGACGAATAGCCAAAGTGTTTGTCAATGTTTTCAGTGTCCAAATGCAATGTTTGCCTTTTGTGGGCATGGCCCATGCATGCGTTTAGCCAGAGGGTTCTTCAACAAATCAATACCGCAGCAGCTGATCAGCCAGAAAGAGTCCAACTGGACTTGTTCCTCTCCAGAGATCCGCCTGTCTGGCCTGTTGCTGATGACAGATGCTAACCTCACATGGGCTGTGTTGTGGTTGAAACTCCCTCTTCTTGTGTTCTTGCAGGGCTCAAAATAAGAAACCAGAAGCTGTCAGCATGTCCAAGCTGCTGAGCTTTGGCTACGTTGAGAATGAGCCCTCAGGTGTGTCAGGTGTGTAGTAATGTGGGGACACAGATCAGGAGTACTGTCTCTCCCCCTCCACGGCTCGGACCCCAGACCACCCTAATATCAAACATGATGTCAGATTATTTATTGGTTGTATGTGACAATAAATGTATGTGACAATCTGCATGTCTGAAGTCACATAGATAAAAGTAAAAAATGATAATGCTTGTGTGCCATCAAGAAATTATGATATGCCTCTTAACAAGTTTAATCTGTAAGAAATATAAATCCCTGGTGCTCGTGATGATGATCTAAGGCAACTTCTTGTGTGTTTCTTCTAGCCTCTGATGTTTCCCAGAACTAGAGCAGACCTGAGTCGGGCGTTCCCCCCCCCAGAGTTCTCCCCCATGATCCTAGCTGTTACCTGCCCACATAAACCTCACCGTTCTGTTCTAGAAACTGAAAGTTAGCTTCAAGTTCAAGTAGCTGCACCACTCGTCAAGTTAGCCGTTCCAAGACATGTATACAAGTGGGAAATGAGATCAAGCGTTTAGTTTGAGCTGTTAGATCAGCTCTTTGCTGTGCCTGTCATCGTTGCCTCTGCACTGTGACTGTATGACGACAAAGTCCTTGCTAAACTAAGCTATGCCAAGATTGTTTGGAAGGGTGACTTTTGTAAAAGGAGCATGGCTTACAGTGCCTCCTCTAAAATGAGCTGTTCTGTGTTTGGGCATGTTGTCTTTGTGCTCCTCATGGTGAAATAAAAATGAAGTGATTCCTTCTGTCATCTCTGCCTTGTTTTCAACACAACATCCACACAGCGCACCACAGCGCAGCGTCCCGCATACTTAGGAATGAGTCTGCCCAAGGACATGATGAGTTTCATGGTACCTTCTCTACAATCAGCAACCATAGTGTCAGCCCAACATTATACACACATCTTTATGGGATGGAAAGTGAACAGATGCCAGTGATGTACAAACACAGGTCGTTTATATCCCAGGTCTGCTGTGTTGACTGCACACCACCTGCTCCCAGAACAAGATAAGGTGAAGGAGGGGAATGTGGCAAAAAGCACTGAGTTGCATAACAAACCTAGTCAGTAATTACCAGTAGTTTTACAGGGGCAATGCAACTTTACGTAACTTTGGCATATCCCAAAGGTTGATCACGCTGCTTTCCATGAAAACGCTATACACCCTGAAAACATGGTGTGCTTTTGTGTACACATGGGATTAAAAAAAATATTGTGCTCATGTGGTTGACTACGTTGTTAAAGCATACAGGGGTGTAACTTTGGAGGTTGGCCAAATGTTTGTTCCTCTTGTGGTTGCATGGTAGTGTGTTAAGACCCTGGTAATATCTCACAGGAGACACCACTCCTCCCTCTACAGCCAATCAGTCCGAGGGTTGGGTCGGGTTAGGGTCGGGGGAAGGACTATATCAAGCCCTCAGGCAGAGATCACTCTTATTCACCTCAGCAGCGGACAGGACACACTGAAGCTACACATCACTGAGAAATTCAATCACGTTTTAGGATTCAGAACTTCCCTAATTGCAGTATGTACTTTAAGTATGTATTGAATTTGTGGCTGTTATAAATTGTGGCTATTTCATACTTGGATTGGTTGGTAGTGGTTATATATATATTTTTTCCATATGTATTTTAGTATAGAAAGAACCACAACCATGGCACCTATTCTACTCAGTATGGGGACGGACCCTTCTGGATACATCGAGTGAGTATTCTGTCCAGTATTTCAAGAACTGTGCTGATGTTTTTATTTCAACACTGCTGTGTGTGTGTGAGCCGTCCTGCCCTGCACCTGGCTGTCACCTGTCACCTGGCTGTGTCACCTGTCACCTGTGTGTCACCTGTCACCTGTGTGTCACCTGTCACCTGTGTGTAATGCTGCAGTGTTACTGTGTCTGGACCCAGACAGACAGAGGTTCACGTGAAGAACCCCCACCTTGACACGATGGAGGAGGACATCCTCTACCACTTCAGCCTGGGGACCAAGACACACAACCTGCCTGAGATGTTTGGAGACATCAAGGTTGGTGGAGCTCCACAGCAACACACGTCACGGCTGTCCTCGACAACAGAAGACTATGAACTCTATGACCTCTGAATCTGTCTGTCTTCCCCCTGTGCAGTTTGTGTGTGTCGGTGGCAGTGCCAACCGCATGAAGGCCTTCGCCCAGTTCATCCACAAGGAGTTGTCTCTGCCTGGAAGCACTGATGACATCATTGATATCTGTGAGGGAACTGACCGGTACTCCATGTACAAAGTGGGGCCTGTGCTCTCTATCAGTGTAAGTGGAGCACAACAGTCCTCTCATCGGAGAACTCCAAGACGCTCAGATGTGCGGTACTTTTAAGAACTAATTAGGACGCATTCTAACGATCACGTCCTGTCTTTGAGAGGCTCCGGTAAGATGAGTACCATCTAACCAAGGTACTGTGTCCCCTGCAGCATGGCATGGGAGTCCCCTCTATCTCCATCATGCTCCACGAGCTCATCAAGCTCCTGCACCACGCACGCTGCCGAGACCTCGTCCTCTTCAGAATCGGCACCTCTGGAGGCATCGGTGAGTACAGGCCGCTACTCTTGCCTCGCAGTCACACCTGCCTCGCAGTCACACCTGCCTTGTAGAGTCACACCTGCTTCGTAGAATCACACCTGCCTCGTAGAGTCACACCTGCCTCGCAGTCACACTTGGCCACTTATACCAGCAGCACACCTAGTAGGAAGTTAACTAGCAACTACTGCCAACCTCAACCAATGCGCTTAGTAGGAAGCCGTCTAAAAAGCAGTGTGCCAGGATGTGGCCAACATGCCTAATAAGGGATGTAGAAGGTGTTCCTGCCGTGTTGTCAGCCCTGGCCCTGTGCTCCCTGCAGGTGTGGCTCCAGGGACGGTGGTGATCACAGACAAGGCCGTGGACCACTCCTTCCTGCCCCAGTTTGAGCAGGTGGTCCTGGGGAAGGTGATCACCAGGAGCACGGTGCTGGATGAGGACGTGGCCAGCGAGCTCCTGCACTGCTCCTCTGAGCTCCACAACGTCCCCACAGTCAGAGGAAACACCCTGTGCACAGATGACTTCTATGAAGGTATGGACGTGTTCACACCGCCTGGAGCACCTAGTAAGACTACGAGTTAGAATAAGTGTAGTGGAGGTGGTCGGGTGATAGTACATGACTATGGACTTCTGCCAGGGAGCTAAACACTTCGCTTCAGGGAAGGAAGTTTGTTGTTGTTGCTCTTGCGCTAACCCTAGGCTGTGTCCTGCTGTGTGTGTGTCGTGCTGTGTGTGTGTGTGTGTCCTGCTGTGTGTGTGTGTGTGTGTCCTGCTGTGTGTGTGTGTGTGTGTGTGTCCTGCTGTGTGTGCGTCGTGCTGTGTGTCTTGCTGTGTGTGCGTCGTGCTGTGTGTGTGTGTGTGTGTCTTGCTGTGCGTCGTGCTGTGTGTCTTGCTGTGTGTGCGTCGTGCTGTGTGTGTGTGTGTGTGTCGTGCTGTGCGTCGTGCTGTGTGTGTGTGTGTGCTCCCAGGTCAGGGCAGGCTGGACGGAGCGCTCTGTTCCTTCTCCCCAGAGGAAAAGCAGGAGTACCTGAGGAGTGCCCACGAGGCCGGGGTCAGGAACATCGAGATGGAGTCCACCGTGTTCGCAGCCATGTGCAGAGTCTGTGGCATCAAAGGTCAGCTGCTGTTTCATAAGAAATAACATGACCTTCCTCTCAGCTTAGAGGCAGTGGGGGGAAGATAAGAACAAGAACATCGACTCAAACATGTGAGAAAGCAGCACTACATGTTGTTTGTTGGGCGTTGGTCTAACACGTGTGCTCTCCTCCTACCAGCTGCCGTGGTCTGTGTGACTCTGCTGAACCGCTTTGATGGAGACCAGATCTCCACGCCTCACCATGTCCTGCTGGAGTACCAGCACAGACCGCAGACTCTCGTCTCCCACTTCATCAAGAAGCGCCTGGGATACATCCTTTAAGATCCACACACCCCAGACGCCTACAGCACCAAACCTTTATGTGGACTTGTAAATAGTCATGTGAATATGTGACACTTATTTAAAGAGAATTTGAAGCTGCTTTTGAAAATATGTTAAATATATTTTACAGATGTTGACTTGGTTGGAAGTTCTGTTATTGATAAAAGGTATTTTTACTTCTGTGATCTGTGAGTAAATGGCTATGATGTTGTATATCGATTTGTTACTTTGCTACTTGTGCCACTTTGGAAGTGAATACAAGTTTTGAAAATAAAACACTCTCCTACATTTATTTTAAAATAACCTTTTGAGCTGAAATGAGAGTCTGAGCCGGTGTAGCCTGACGACATTTAGAAGCAAAAGAGACACAACTCTGACTTTATCACACCTGAGAAGAATGGGATCTTCTGGAAAGGGTGCAGTGACTTGTTTTCAGAAGATACTGCTTGAGGGTTGAACTTTGCTGTCATATGTCAGATCAGATCCCGGCATGTTTGCATGGATGTAGGGCTAAGTGGGAAGTTACATGGGGATGAAAGGTTCAACAGCCTGCCAGATTCTGAATCAGTCTGTCCAAATATTTACTTGCAGTTCAAACTTAACAGACTAAACAGAGCAGACAAACAGATGAGTCTGTGTAGGAAATACAGACAGACACATTTTCCATCATTGGTTTGTATTCAGCTTCCCACAGATGATACACTCAGTGTGAAATGAAAAGTCCACTGTCTTAGATGTTCCTAAACGTGTCGGTTAAGGGAGCGAGGTGACATGTACTATATTTTAGTTTTAGTGTTTGTTACAAGGAACCAGTGAGACCTTTGAACATGAAGTAGAAAACTTATCTCCTTGTTTTCTGTAATCACTCAAATAACATCACACATCTTAAACAACATATATTGCCATATCGGGGCTGATTGCCACTGGTTGGCAGTTCAGATTGAACTGGCGCCAAGGACAGATCTTTCAGGACCTAAAGCCAGTGGACTCAGTGTCTCGTCTGGGTGGCCTGAGTGGTTTGAGGCCTGAGAAAACCTGCTGGGCGTACGGCGTGTTGTGGAGGCCAGCCTGTCGAAGAGCCTGCTCCACGCGCACCCTGGGGTCAGACACAATCTGGAAAACACACAACGGACTGGAAGTGATCACACTGTGTACGTATCTTTTGTAAGATTCCAAAACACTGACACTAGATGAGTCAGGTTATCTTTCCACACATCTTCTGTCGTCTGTTTCCCACGCGTTTTCTACTGGGATTCCAAGGTCAGTTACTGATCTCTTAAGGTTTGGTATTGAAGTACAGGATCATTAGATTGCAACCCTGTTACTCAATCAACCATAACAAAACCAAAGTGTGTTCTACATGTGAGCGATCCTGTCCAGATGTGGGCCTGTGCTGTTGACTCACTGGGGGCCTTAAAGAGGGGGAGGGGCTGTTTAAAGTCCTGTCTGTATGAGGGGAATGTTTACCCAAGTCAAACATTGTTGTGGTGTACATCCTGACTGATATAATTAACCACACTAGGTTTTATCACAACCACTGTCAGCTTCATCAACATACCTCAGAGGAAGAGTTAAGGGTGAACGCAGGAGGGATAGGGGAGGAGAGGGGGAGAGGGGAGTAGAGAGGGAGAGAGGGAGGAAGAGAGAGTGAGAGGGGAGGAAAGGAGAGGGGAGGAAAGGACAGGGGGAGAGGGGAGGACAGGGGGAGAGGGAGAGATGGTGCATGAGAAGGTCGGTCTCACCTGTGTATCAGTGTAGGTGTGCAGATCATAAAGAGGTTTATGAAGAACAAACTCCTCCTGTTCTCCCAGCTGACGGTTCCTCCAAGCGGCCGTATCTCCCATCATCCTCGCTGGGTCCCCCTCCGCCATCACCGCCACCTAGGCGTGAGAGGAAGCTCACTCACACTGTCCACACACTGAAGCTGTCCACACCCTGAAGCTGTCCACACCCTGAAGCTGTCCACACCCTGAAGCTGTCCACACACTGAAGCTGTCCACACACTGAAGCTGTCCACCCAGGTGAAAAAAAAGTATACTTAAGAGTATTTCAAGCATATTCACATTTTCAATAGTACATTTTAAATATACTAAGAAAAAGTGTACTATCTGTGAATATATAAAAAGTATACTATCATCATGCTTTTACCAATTTTAACGTTAATACGTTGAACACACTTTAAAAAAATTGTACTACAGTAGTACAATTTTTTTTTTTTTTTTTTTTTTTTTTTTTTTTTTTTTTTTTTAGTACCCCTTTTTTTTTAGTTTTTTACTACAGTACCCCTCCTTGAGTCACCACCTTACCGCGGTGGAGGGGTTTGCGTGTCCTAGTGATCCTGGAAGCTATGTTGTCGGGGGCTTCATGCCCCTGGTAGGGTCACCCAAGGCAAACAGGTTCCAGGTGAAAGACCAGACAAAGCGTGGCTCAAAAAACCAACCATGAAGAAATACAACAATGGTTCTCAGTTGCCCCTGCCCGGAAGCGGGTCACCGGGGCCCCCCCCTGGAGCCAGGCCCGGGGGTGGGGCTCGATGGCGAGCGCCTGGTGGCCGGGCCTTTTCCCATGGGGCCCGGTCGGGCACAGCCCGAAGAGACAACGTGGGACCCTCTTCCAGTGGGCTCACCATCCGCAGGAGGGGTCATGGGGGTCGGGTGCAGTGTGAGACGGGCGGCGGCCGAAGGCGGGGGCCTTGGCGGTCCGATCCTCGGCTGCAAAAGTTAGCTTTAGGGACGTGGAACGTCACCTCGCTGGCGGGAAAGGAGCCTGAGCTGGTGCGCGAGGTAGAGAGTTTCCGGCTAGATATAGTCGGCCTCGCCTCGACGCACAGCGTGGGCTCCGGAACCAGTCTCCTTGAGAGGGGCTGGACTCTCTTCCACTCTGGAGTTGCCCTTGGTGAGAGGCGTCGAGCTGGGGTGGGAATACTGGTTTCCCCTCGGTTCGGCGCCTGTACATTGGGGTTCACCCCGGTGGACGAGAGGGTAGCCTCCCTCCGCCTTCGGGTGGGGGGACGGGTCCTCACTGTCGTTTGTGCTTATGCACCAAACGGCAGCTCAGAGTACCCACCCTTTTTGGAGTCTCTGGGGGGGGTGCTGGAAAGCGCTCCTCCTGGGGATTCCCTCGTCCTCCTGGGGGACTTCAATGCTCATGTGGGCAATGACAGTGAGACCTGGAGGGGCGTGATTGGGAGGAACGGCCCGGCCCCCCCGATCTGAACCCGAGTGGTGTTTTGTTGTTGGACTTCTGTGCTAGACGCGGTTTGTCCATAACGAACACCATGTTCAAGCATAAGGGTGTCCATATGTGCACCTGGCACCAGGACACCCGAGGTCTCAGTTCGATGATCGACTTTGTAGTCGTGTCATCGGACTTGGGGCCGCATGTCTTGGACACTCGGGTGAGGAGAGGGGCGGAGCTGTCAACTGATCACCACCTGGTGGTGAGTTGGCTTCGATGGTGGGGGAGGACGCCGGTCAGGCCTGGCAGGCCCAAACGTAATGTGAGGGTCTGCTGGGAACGTCTGGCGGAACCCTCTGTCAGAAGGAGCTTCAACTCCCACCTCCGGGAGAGCTTCGATCATGTCTCGGGGGGGGCCGGGGACATTGAGTCCGAATGGGCCATGTTCCGGGCCTCCATTGTTGAAGCGGCTGACCGGAGCTGCGGCCGCAGGGCGGTCGGTGCATGTCGCGGCGGTAACCCTCGGACCCGGTGGTGGACTCCGGAGGTGAGGGATGCCGTCAAGCTGAAGAAGGAGGCCTATCGGACTTTATTGGCTGGTAGGACTCCAGAGGCAGCTGATGTGTACCGGCAGGCCAAGCGGAACGCGGCTTTGGCGGTCGCGGAGGCAAAAACCCGGGCATGGGAGGAGTTCGGCGAGGCCATGGAGAATGACTTCCGAACGGCTTCAAAAAGGTTCTGGACCACCATCCGGCGGCTCAGGAGGGGGAAGCAGTGCTCTGTCAACACTGTATACGGTGGGGATGGTGCGCTGCTGACCTCGACGGGGGACGTCCTGGATCGGTGGAAGGAATACTTCGAAGACCTCCTTAATTCCACCAACACGCTTTCCGACGTGGAGGCAGAGTCTGGGGACATCGGGGGGGGCCCTTCTATCTCTGGGGCTGAGGTCGCCGAGGTGGTTGAAAAACTCCGCGGTGGCAGGGCCCCTGGGGTGGATGAGGTCCGCCCGGAGTTCCTTAAGGCTCTGGATGTTGTAGGGCTGTCTTGGTTGACGCGACTCTGCAACATCGCGTGGACATCGGGGACAGTGCCTCTGGACTGGCAGACCGGGGTGGTGGTTCCCCTCTTTAAAAAGGGGGACCGGAGGGTGTGCTCCAACTTTAGGGGGATCACACTCCTCAGCCTCCCTGGGAAAGTCTATTCAGGGGTCCTGGAGAGGAGGGTCCGTCGGATTGTCGAACCTCGGATTCAGGAGGAGCAATGTGGTTTTCGTCCTGGCCGTGGAACAGTGGACCAGCTTTATACCCTCCGCGGAGTCCTGGAGGGTACGTGGGAGTTCGCCCAACCAGTCTACACATGTTTTGTGGATTTGGAAAAGGCGTTCGACCGTGTCCCTCGGGGGCTCATGTGGGGGGTGCTCCGAGAGTACGGGGTACCGGATTTCCTGATCGGGGCTGTCCGGTCCCTGTACGACCGGTGCCAGAGTTTGGTCCGCATTGCCGGTAGTAAGTCGAACTTGTTTCCGGTGAGGGTTGGACTCCGCCAGGGCTGCCCTATGTCACCGATTCTGTTCATTACCTATATGGACAGAATTTCTAGGCGCAGCCAGGGTGTTGAGGGGGTCCGGTTTGGTGACCTCAGGATCGGGTCGCTGCTTTTTGCGGATGATGTGGTCCTGTTGGCTTCATCGGGCCGTGACCTTCAGCTCTCACTGGAGCGGTTCGCAACCGAATGTGAAGCGGCTGGGATGCGAATCAGCACCTCCAAATCTGAGGCCATGGTAATCGACCGGAAAAGGGTGGAGTGCCATCTCCGGGTCGGGGAGGAGATCCTGAACCAAGCGGAGGAGTTCAAGTATCTCGGGGTCTTGTTCACGAGTGAGGGAAGAATGGAGCGCGAGGTCGACAGGCGGATCGGTGCGGCGTCCGCAGTGATGCGGGCTTTGCATCGGTCCGTCGTGGTGAAGAAGGAGCTGAGTCGAAAGGCGAAGCTCTCTATTTACCAGTCGATCTACGTTCCTACCCTCACCTATGGTCACGAACTATGGGTAGTGACCGAAAGAACGAGATCGCGAATACAAGCGGCCGAAATGAGCTTTCTCCGTAGGGTGTCCGGGCTCTCCCTTAGAGATAGGGTGAGAAGCTCGGTCATCCGGGAGGGGCTCAGAGTAGAACCGCTGCTCCTCCGCGTCGAGAGGAGCCAGCTGAGGTGGCTCGGGCATCTGATTAGGATGCCTCCTGGACGCCTCCCTGGTGAGGTGTTCCGGGCACGTCCCACTGGGAAGAGGCCCCGGGGAAGACCCAGGACACGCTGGAGGGACTATGTCTCTCAGCTGGCCTGGGAACGCCTTGGGGTCCCCCAGGAAGAGCTGGCGGAAGTGGCCGGGGGGAGGGAAGTCTGGGCCTCCCTGCTCAGGTCGCTGCCCCCGCGACCCGATCCCCGGACAAGCGGCAGATGACGACGACGACGTACTACAGTACACTTTTAGTAAATATATTATAAAAATATATACTTTAAGTAAAACGTATATGTAATTTCTAAAGTGTACAACTGGAACTTTGTGTTTAAACATATTATTTGTATATTTTAAAATGCATGCTAAAAATTTACTTTGTAACAATGCACTTAAAGCTTACTTTAAAAATAAACATTTTAATATGCTGAAATGTTAGGATATTTTAAGTTACTTTCGAAGTCCCTTGATCAATTCAGCCTTCAGTGTACTGGTATACATTTGCTGTACTGTAGTGTGTAGTAGAGTAAAGTACCTCTTTTTTTTTAACAGTTTTATTGTGCTTGTACGGCTTCTTTTTCGAAGTGGCTCATAGTCATAGTCGGTTTTAGAACAAAAAAGTGGCTTCTTTCAAGATCTCTATTTAATGCTCAACACTTGAACGGGGGCTTATTACTTGAGGAATTATTTTCGGTATCGTCTCAGTTGCACTATCAGGGCTTGGAAGTACAGTGACTTGCTAAAGTAGGCAAATGGCTAGTAGAACATAACATTTCATAATAATTTCAGTTAATCAAACAGCTGCAAGACCCAGTGAAATGTTATAGGCTAGCTAGCAAGCTAACGCTAGCATCGCTAACATTACTAATTCAACTTTGGTAGTGTAAACAAGCTCTTTGTAAGCTCGTTTTAGATATAATTGTATATGATCATGTGGACCATGAGACACGGACGCGGTATCTTTTCAAAACTTGTATTTTACCACTGCTCTTCTTGACATACTAGTAACCATTCTCACTGATTTCACGTAAACTAATGGTTTCAGCATCAAGCCTAAAGCAACTTCCGAGGGATAAAACACCCTTGTCCTTTGTCACATAGAAAGGTCTGCTACAATAGGCTATCCTCATGATTTGCAAGGTAGCTAACTAAACTTTAACAAAAATAATTTCGTAGACATAACAATGGATTCTTCCACTAAATTAGTGACTTGGCTTTATTTCTGGAGATACTAGTATCCACAACCGAAGTATGTTACACAATGCTGTAAGATCGCCCACACTCGTGCATTGCTCTTGGTACCCAGAATGCCCTGCGGCAAGATGAAAAGCTACTAAGTTAAGGGCATTAGCTTGGTTAAAGCTATTGGTAAAGCTATTGGTATTAGCATTGTTTGGAGTTCTATTGTTTTGTTCGTTTTGTTTTGATATGTGTAATGCTATGGTCTATAGTTTAGATAATTTGAGTGTTCACCCTGATTGTAAATGTTGTCTAGTTAGATAGGTATCCGTTACAATATGTGCATCTGCAAATAATCCATCATGTGAATTGCTTTCGCTCAACGTTGGCTAC
Source organism: Hypomesus transpacificus (assembly GCF_021917145.1). Classification (NCBI taxonomy): domain Eukaryota; kingdom Metazoa; phylum Chordata; class Actinopteri; order Osmeriformes; family Osmeridae; genus Hypomesus; species Hypomesus transpacificus. Next base: position 20,486,224 of record NC_061082.1, on the reverse strand, counting down.
ACAGTGATACGTTTGCATTGAAAGTGCGACTTGTACTCCAGTGCGCTTCGTACTCTGACTTGGACAAAATGTCCCTCCAGGGTCCAGAAAAAAAAAGTAAATGTTAAGAAACTCAATCATAGCATACTTGAGTATACTTGAAGACTAATTAGTTTAAGTATACTTTAAGTTATTGAATGATTAATTAATTTTAAGTGTGCTATTTTGGAACAACTTATTTTGTATTAAATGTATTTAAGTTGTAATTAAATTGTACTAAAGCACAATTTAAAGTGTATTAAGTGTACTTTTATGTGCTAAAGTGGAACAATTTCAAGTATACTTAGTACACTTTAAGTATATGGACATAGCCGTATACTTAAAGTGTACTAAGTATACTTGAAGTTGTTCCACTTTAGCACGTAAAAGTGAACTTAATATACTTTAAATTGTGCTTTAGTACAATTTAATTACAACTTAAATATATTAAGTACAAAATAAGTTGTTCCAAAATAGCACACTTCAAATTAACTAATCATTCAATAACTTGAAGTATACTGGTGATTAATCACTCTTCAAGTATACTCAAGTATGCTAAGATTTAGTATACTTAGCATATTTTTTTTTTACCTGGGCACACACTGAAGCTGTCCACACCCTGAAGCTGTCCACACCCTGAAGCTGTCCACACACTGAAGCTGTCCACACCCTGAAGCTGTCCACACCCTGAAGCTGTCTACACACTGAAGCTGTCCACACCTTGAAGCTGTCCACACACTGAAGCTGTCCACACACTGAAGCTGTCCACACCCTGAAGCTGTCTACACACTGAAGCTGTCTACACACTGAAGCTGTCTACACACTGAAGCTGTCCACACCCTGAAGCTGTCCACACACTGAAGCTGTCCACACACTGAAGCTGTCTACACACTGAAGCTGTCTACACACTGAAGCTGTCCACACACTGAAGCTGTGGAGCTTAGCATTTTTTTGTGTGTTTTCTTTTGAGAAATGAATTAGCCAAAGATAAAAAGATGTTAAGGATGATGTAAAAACATCACATCCTTATCAAGCAGCACTGCACTCTCTCATCTCACCAACAGGTGGCAGCATTGTCTCCTGTTCTGAGTTCTACCATCTAACGTCATCCCTGGTGAGGCCGATTAAACAGCAGATCTAATCAGCAGCGCTGCGGGAGGTCATACCTGATTTCTAAGAGCTTCCAGACGATTCTGTTTGTGTTCCTCCTCTTTCAGACGCCCCAGCACTCGTGCCTCCCCCTCCTCCCTGCGCTGCTGGAGAACAGACGCCCGAAACTCCACCCTGGGGGGGGGGGGGTGAAAGAGAGAAAGAACGGGGGAGGGAGGGTGGTTGAGGGTGGAAGAGGGAGTAAGAGAGAGATAGAAAGGAAGAGAGAGAGAGAGACAGAGAGAGAGAGAGCGAGAGAGGGGGTGGGAGAGAAAGGGTGGGCAAAGACATCAGGCCTCGCAGCCCCCCTCTCCTCCACCTATCTCTCCTGGCCCAGCATGCCCTGGGGCAGAGGGGACAGCTTTCTGAAGCTGCCAGAGCAGCAGCACCTCACTATCTCATCTCCCTGCAGCCCCTCAAGCCTCCACCTCCTCTCCCCTCCACCTCCTCTCCCCTCCACCTCCTCTTCCCTCTCCCCTCCACCTTCTCTCCCCTCTCCCCTCCACCTCCTCTCCCCTCTCCCCTCCACCTTCTCTCCCCTCTCCCCTCCACCTCCCTTCTTCCCTCCACCTTCTGTCCCCTCCACCTCCTCTCCCCTCCACCTCCTCTCCTCTCCCCTCCACCTCCTCTCCCCTCCACCTCCTCTTCCCTCTCCCCTCCACCTTCTCTCCCCTCTCCCCTCTCCCCTCCACCTCCTCTCCCCTCTCCCCTCCACCTCCTCTTCCCTCTCCCCTCCACCTCCTCTCCCCTCCACCTCCCTTCTTCCCTCCACCTTCTGTCCCCTCCACCTCCTCTCCCCTCCACCTCCTCTCCTCTCCCCTCCACCTCCTCTCCCCTCCCCCCTCAAGCCTCCACCTCCTCTCCCCTCCACCTCCTCTCCCCTCTCCCCTCCACCTCCCCTCTCCCCTCCACCTCCTCTCCCCTCCACCTCCTCTCCCCTCTCCCCTCCTCTTTCCTCTCCACCTCCACTGCCCTGATATCAGAGTGACACTACACAGATATCAATAGTGGTGGGACAAACTGGAGGATACTTGACATGAGCAGAGTGAAGGGAGATGTTAGGATGGTTATCCGTCCTGCTGGAGACAGGACTTCCCTCTGGTGTCCTTGAGGCAGTCAGCTTCCAGGCTCCCTGTGGAGACGGTCTCACCTCTCCTTATCTCTCCTAGCCTGCTCTGCCATGGCTCTCCTCAACTCCTCCAGCCTCAGCTGGTCTCTCCGCTCCTGCTCCTCCCTCTGCCTCTGCAGTGCTGTGTAGAACTGCTGCACCTGACACACAACAGCAACAACATCAACAGCTACTCCTACCCAGAGAAGTTCTCCACAAGGCTGGGCAGAGAAACCCTCACATCTTCATGTCCTATAGATTATGATGGTGCAGAAATCCAATAGCAGTACACATAATGAATGACATGATATTTAATTGTCTGCCAGACGATTCTACAGAAGTACATGTAATCCATTTCAGCCTAAACACCGTCATTAATCAGAGGTTCTCCCTCCAGTGTCTCTCTGGCCCCGTGGCACTCTCCACAGGAGGGAGTCCATTAAGACAAACCACACACACACACATCATTAAGGGGGTCCGGAAATAAACAGCTTGACAAGCAGATGAGAACACACACCTTCCTCCCTTGCTCTGTACACACACACATACACACACAATCAAGCAGGTGACATACCTTTTCCTGCAACACTGACCCTAACAAACCCTGTTTCATTCCTTTCAACACTTGAATCCAGCGGACAGAGAACACACACACAGATGAACAGAAACACTTTCTGATTCTTCCCCAGTGGACGCTGGGGAGGCTGAGAGGCTGGGGCGCTGGTGTGGGTGGTGACAGGTGACAGGTGCCAGGGGGCAGGAGAGGGTGTGCGTGGTGACAGGTGACAGGAGAGGGTGTCACCTTGTGTTTCTGCCGTGTCCTCAGGGCGGAGTCTCTCTCCTGGCTCCTCCTCAGTCGCTCCTCCTCTTCCTCCTGACGTCTGCTGGCTACGTCTGCCTCCAACCTGGCAACCTCTTCCTGCTGAGCATGCCACTGCTGCAGCTACACACACACACAAACAGATGAACACACACACACACTGTAGTAGTTGTTGAGGGGTGAGTGGCAGGCTGCATGTGTGTAGGGCTCCCTGTGATAGGCTGCAGGCTGTGTAGGGCTCCCTGTGATAGGCTGCAGGCTGTGTAGGGCTCCCTGCGATAGGCTGCATGTGTGTAGGGCTCCCTGTGATAGGCTGCATGTGTGTAGGGCTCCCTGTGATAGGCTGCAGGCTGTGTAGGGCTCCCTGTGATAGGCTGCAGGCTGTGTAGGGCTCCCTGTGATAGGCTGCAGGCTGTGTAGGGCTCCCTGTGATGGGCTGCATGTGTGTAGGGCTCCCTGTGATAGGCTGCAGGCTGTGTAGGGCTCCCTGTGATGGGCTGCAGGCTGTGTAGGGCTCCCTGTGATAGGCTGCAGGCTGTGTAGGGCTCCCTGTGATGGGCTGCAGGCTGTGTAGGGCTCCCTGTGATAGGCTGCATGTGTGTAGGGCTCCCTGTGATAGGCTGCATGTGTGTAGGGCTCCCTGTGACAGGCTGGTAATGAAGAGTAGCATTCCAACCAGGCGGGCAGGTCCCCAGAGCCGTCAGCAGGCAGCGTGGGGACAGCCAGAGGAGAACCCAGCATTAACACTCTCTATCACTCATCCTCCCCAGCAGCAGCCCTCGGCCCAGCCATCTGCCCTGGAGGAACCAACCCCTGGCAGCTCTGCTGTGTGGGGGAGCATTTACAGCCAGGGCCCTGACCCTCAGAGTAGGCCTCCTTTTTGTGGAACTTCAATGGGGAATAAAGAATAACAAGACAGATAACAACATTGAACACTACACAAACAGGGTTTTTTTTCTCAATTTAGGGGAATAATTCTTCTTAGTGACACAGGAGGTGCCGGAGCCAACGTCGGAGGTGCTGGAACATGTTCCGGCGTGTTCCGGGTGGCTCAAATGAAGCCCTGCCTGTGGGCCTACTTGTCCCAACTGACAAACCTGAAACTTTAAACTACTTTCTAGCGTTCAACATAACCTTTATGTCAGGCCATATATGGATCATTAGCAATTTTCACATTTGATGACACTGGTTTCCAAAGTTCAGTGTGATTGAAAGCAGGACAGCTAGCTCTAACCTGGTCAGGACAGCTAGCTCTAACCTGGTCAGGACAGCTAGCTCTAACCTGGTCAGGACAGCTAGCTCTAACCTGGTCAGGACAGCTAGCTCTAATCTGGTCAGGACAGCTAGCTCTAACCTGGTCAGGACAGCTAGCTCTAACCTGGTCAGGACAGCTAGCTCTAACCTGGTCAAGACAGCTAGCTCTAACCTGGTCAAGACAGCTAGCTCTAATCTGGTCAGGACAGCTAGCTCTAACCTAGTCAGGACAGCTAGCTCTAACCTAGTCAGGACAGCTAGCTCTAACCTGGTCAGGACAGCTAGCTCTAACCTAGTCATGACAACACGACCACGTAACCAAGGAGAAGTCCTGAGTCAGGAGACTAGCAGTCCTTTGCTTCTCAACGTAACAGCGATCCTGAAGACGATAAACACAGGTGAAGGATTTTGTTACTGTGTTCATGGGAGCATTCTAAGTCTGATGCTGGTATGGAGGAGTACCAACAAAAACAAGCGACAGGGAGGGCTGCTCTATAGATCAAACAACATTCCCAAACACACACTCTCAAATCAACTGTACACCTGTTTTGATCAATAGTCATTTAGATTATAGACCTACTATTTCTCAACCCTCACACCTCGCATAGATGTTGCGTAAACCACTGGAGGAGAAAAATCACAGTCAAGAAAATGTGGGATTCTCAAACTCAGGATAACTAGCACACATAAGTGCACCATCCATCATGTTCCACCCTGAGCCAGATAAGATGCGTTCCTGGAATGAACCTAGGGTGAGGAGCTGAAGCTAGCTTCCCATGTGTGCTTTTCTATGTGTGTGTGTGTGTGTTTAGGTGTGTATTTCTATGTGTGTGTGTGTGTGTGTGTTTAGGTGTGCATGGGCACTCAACTAGTGCTGTATTACCCTAACTAACCTCAACTAGTCCAGCATCACCCTAACTAACCTCAACTGGTCCTAACTAGTTTCAACTAGCACAATCTTTTAATTTCCCTAAAATCATCCTTATTTAATGGGGCTTTTGCATTTTAAAACAATAACATAAGAATTTCTGGAGGGATGTGATCAAAAAATCACACAACTTATGTGGGGGGGGTTATGTGCGAGGTAGAGGGATGAATGAACTCTAGTTTTGAAAGGCTGTCCTTCTTTAATAAGTGACAGACTAACCTGAACAGTGCTGCCCCCCCAGACTAACCTGAACACTGCTGCCCCCCCCAGACTAACCTGAACAGTGCTGCCCCCCCAGACTAACCTGAACACTGCTGCCCCCCCCAGACTAACCTGAACACTGCTGCCCCCCCCAGACTAACCTGAACAGTGCTGCCCCCCCAGACTAACCTGAACACTGCCCCCCCCCCAGACTAACCTGAACACTGCCCCCCCCAGACTAACCTGAACACTGCTGCCCCCCCCAGACTAACCTGAACACTGCTGCCCCCCCAGACTAACCTGAACACTGCCCCCCCCGAGACTAACCTGAACACTGCTGCCCCCCCCCAGACTAACCTGAACACTGCTGCCCCCCCAGACTAACCTGAACACTGCTGCCCCCCCCCAGACTAACCTGAACACTGCTGCCCCCCCAGACTAACCTGAACACTGCTGCCCCCCCAGACTAACCTGAACACTGCTGCCCCCCCCCAGACTAACCTGAACACTGCTGCCCCCCCAGACTAACCTGAACACTGCTGCCCCCCCAGACTAACCTGAACACTGCTGCCCCCCCCAGACTAACCTGAACACTGCCCCCCCCAGACTAACCTGAACACTGCCCCCCCCAGACTAACCTGAACACTGCCTCCCCCAGACTAACCTGAACACTGCCCCCCCCAGACTAACCTGAACACTGCTGCCCCCCCCAGACTAACCTGAACACTGCTGCCCCCCCAGACTAACCTGAACACTGCTGCCCCCCCCCCAGACTAACCTGAACACTGCTGCCCCCCCCAGACTAACCTGAACACTGCTGCCCCCCCAGACTAACCTGAACACTGCTGCCCCCCCAGACTAACCTGAACACTGCCCCCCCCCAGACTAACCTGAACACTGCTGCCCCCCCAGACTAACCTGAACACTGCTGCCCCCCCCCCAGACTAACCTGAACACTGCTGCCCCCCCCAGACTAACCTGAACACTGCTGCCCCCCCAGACTAACCTGAACACTGCTGCCCCCCCAGACTAACCTGAACACTGCTGCCCCCTCCCCAGACTAACCTGAACACTGCCCCCCCCAGACTAACCTGAACACTGCTGCCCCCCCCAGACTAACCTGAACACTGCTGCCCCCCCCAGACTAACCTGAACACTGCTGCCCCCCCCAGACTAACCTGAACACTGCCCCCCCCAGACTAACCTGAACACTGCTGCCCCCCCCCCAGACTAACCTGAACACTGCTGCCCCCCCAGACTAACCTGAACACTGCTGCCCCCCCAGACTAACCTGAACACTGCTGCCCCCCCCAGACTAACCTGAACACTGCTGCCCCCCCAGACTAACCTGAACACTGCTGCCCCCCCAGACTAACCTGAACACTGCCCCCCCCAGACTAACCTGAACACTGCTGCCCCCCCAGACTAACCTGAACACTGCTGCCCCCCCCCAGACTAACCTGAACACTGCCCCCCCCCAGACTAACCTGAACACTGCTGCCCCCCTCCCCAGACTAACCTGAACACTGCTGCCCCCCCCAGACTAACCTGAACACTGCTGCCCCCCCCAGACTAACCTGAACACTGCTGCCCCCCCCCAGACTAACCTGAACACTGCCCCCCCCAGACTAACCTGAACACTGCTGCCCCCCCCAGACTAACCTGAACACTGCTGCCCCCCCAGACTAACCTGAACACTGCTGCCCCCCCAGACTAACCTGAACACTGCTGCCCCCTCCCCAGACTAACCTGAACACTGCCCCCCCCAGACTAACCTGAACACTGCTGCCCCCCCCAGACTAACCTGAACACTGCTGCCCCCCCCAGACTAACCTGAACACTGCCCCCCCCAGACTAACCTGAACACTGCTGCCCCCCCCCCAGACTAACCTGAACACTGCTGCCCCCCCAGACTAACCTGAACACTGCTGCCCCCCCAGACTAACCTGAACACTGCTGCCCCCCCCCAGACTAACCTGAACACTGCTGCCCCCCCAGACTAACCTGAACACTGCTGCCCCCCCAGACTAACCTGAACACTGCCCCCTCCCCAGACTAACCTGAACACTGCTGCCCCCCCAGACTAACCTGAACACTGCTGCCCCCCCAGACTAACCTGAACACTGCTGCCCCCCCCCAGACTAACCTGAACACTGCCCCCCCCCAGACTAACCTGAACACTGCTGCCCCCCCAGACTAACCTGAACACTGCCCCCCCCGAGACTAACCTGAACACTGCTGCCCCTCCCCCAGACTAACCTGAACACTGCTGCCCCCCCAGACTAACCTGAACACTGCTGCCCCCCCAGACTAACCTGAACACTGCTGCCCCCCCCAGACTAACCTGAACACTGCCCCCCCCAGACTAACCTGAACACTGCCCCCCCCAGACTAACCTGAACACTGCTGCCCCCCCAGACTAACCTGAACACTGCTGCCCCCAGACTAACCTGAACACTGCTGCCCCCCCAGACTAACCTGAACACTGCTGCCCCCCCCCCAGACTAACCTGAACACTGCTGCCCCCCCCCAGACTAACCTGAACACTGCTGCCCCCCCAGACTAACCTGAACACTGCTGCCCCCCCAGACTAACCTGAACACTGCTGCCCCCTCCCCAGACTAACCTGAACACTGCTGCCCCCCCCAGACTAACCTGAACACTGCCCCCCCCAGACTAACCTGAACACTGCCTCCCCCAGACTAACCTGAACACTGCCCCCCCCAGACTAACCTGAACACTGCTGCCCCCCCCAGACTAACCTGAACACTGCTGCCCCCCCCAGACTAACCTGAACACTGCTGCCCCCCCCCCAGACTAACCTGAACACTGCTGCCCCCCCCAGACTAACCTGAACACTGCTGCCCCCCCAGACTAACCTGAACACTGCTGCCCCCCCAGACTAACCTGAACACTGCCCCCCCCCAGACTAACCTGAACACTGCTGCCCCCCCAGACTAACCTGAACACTGCTGCCCCCCCCCCAGACTAACCTGAACACTGCTGCCCCCCCCAGACTAACCTGAACACTGCTGCCCCCCCAGACTAACCTGAACACTGCTGCCCCCCCCCCAGACTAACCTGAACACTGCTGCCCCCCCCCAGACTAACCTGAACACTGCTGCCCCCCCAGACTAACCTGAACACTGCTGCCCCCCCAGACTAACCTGAACACTGCTGCCCCCTCCCCAGACTAACCTGAACACTGCTGCCCCCCCCCAGACTAACCTGAACACTGCCCCCCCCAGACTAACCTGAACACTGCCCCCTCCCCAGACTAACCTGAACCTGCCCCCCCCAGACTAACCTGAACACTGCTGCCCCCCCCAGACTAACCTGAACACTGCTGCCCCCCCCAGACTAACCTGAACACTGCTGCCCCCCCCCCAGACTAACCTGAACACTGCTGCCCCCCCCCCAGACTAACCTGAACACTGCTGCCTGCCCCCCCCAGACTAACCTGAACACTGCCCCCCCCCAGACTAACCTGAACACTGCTGCCCCCCCAGACTAACCTGAACACTGCCCCCCCCAGACTAACCTGAACACTGCTGCCCCCCCAGACTAACCTGAACACACCTGAACACTGCTGCCCCCCCCCAGACTAACCTGAACACTGCCCCCCCCCAGACTAACCTGAACACTGCTGCCCCCCCAGACTAACCTGAACACTGCCCCCCCCGAGACTAACCTGAACACTGCTGCCCCTCCCCCAGACTAACCTGAACACTGCTGCCCCCCCCAGACTAACCTGAACACTGCCCCCCCCCCAGACTAACCTGAACACTGCCCCCCCCAGACTAACCTGAACACTGCCCCCCCCAGACTAACCTGAACACTGCTGCCCCCCCCAGACTAACCTGAACACTGCTGCCCCCCCCCAGACTAACCTGAACACTGCTGCCCCCCCAGACTAACCTGAACACTGCTGCCCCCCCCCCAGACTAACCTGAACACTGCTGCCCCCCCCCAGACTAACCTGAACACTGCTGCCCCCCCAGACTAACCTGAACACTGCCCCCCCCAGACTAACCTGAACACTGCTGCCCCCCTCCCCAGACTAACCTGAACACTGCCCCCCCCAGACTAACCTGAACACTGCTGCCCCCCCCAGACTAACCTGAACACTGCCCCCCAGACTAACCTGAACACTGCCCCCCCCAGACTAACCTGAACACTGCTGCCCCCCCCCCAGACTAACCTGAACACTGCTGCCCCCCCCAGACTAACCTGAACACTGCTGCCCCCCCAGACTAACCTGAACACTGCTGCCCCCCCAGACTAACCTGAACACTGCTGCCCCCCCAGACTAACCTGAACACTGCTGCCCCCCCAGACTAACCTGAACACTGCTGCCCCCCCCCAGACTAACCTGAACACTGCTGCCCCCCCAGACTAACCTGAACACTGCTGCCCCCCCCAGACTAACCTGAACACTGCTGCCCCCCCCAGACTAACCTGAACACTGCTGCCCCCCCAGACTAACCTGAACACTGCTGCCCCCCCCCCAGACTAACCTGAACACTGCTGCCCCCCCCAGACTAACCTGAACACTGCCCCCCCCAGACTAACCTGAACACTGCTGCCCCCCCCCCCAGACTAACTGAACACTGCTGCTGCTGCTGCCCCCCCAGACTAACCTGAACACTGCTGCCCCCCCCCAGACTAACCTGAACACTGCTGCCCCCCCCTGAACACTGCCCCCCCCAACACTGCTGCTGCCCCCCCAGACTAACCTGAACACTGCTGCCCCCCCAGACTAACCTGAACACTGCTGAACACCCCCCCCCCAGACTAACCTGAACACTGCTGCCCCCCCAGACTAACCTGAACACTGCTGCCCCCCCAGACTAACCTGAACACCCCCCCCCCCCAGACTAACCTGAACACTGCTGCACTGCTGCCCCCCCCCCCCCCCAGACTAACCTGAACACCTGCTGCCCCCCCAGACTAACCTGAACACTGCCCCCCCCAGACTAACCTGAACACTGCTGCCCCCCCAGACTAACCTGAACACTGCTGCCCCCCCCCCAGACTAACCTGAACACTGCTGCCCCCCCCCCCAGACTAACCTGAACACTGCTGCCCCCCCCAGACTAACCTGAACACTGCTGCCCCCCCAGACTAACCTGAACACTGCTGCCCCCCCAGACTAACCTGAACACTGCCCCCTCCCCAGACTAACCTGAACACTGCTGCCCCCCCAGACTAACCTGAACACTGCTGCCCCCCCAGACTAACCTGAACACTGCTGCCCCCCCCCAGACTAACCTGAACACTGCCCCCCCCCCAGACTAACCTGAACACTGCTGCCCCCCCAGACTAACCTGAACACTGCCCCCCCCGAGACTAACCTGAACACTGCTGCCCCTCCCCCAGACTAACCTGAACACTGCTGCCCCCCCCAGACTAACCTGAACACTGCTGCCCCCCCAGACTAACCTGAACACTGCTGCCCCCCCCAGACTAACCTGAACACTGCCCCCCCCAGACTAACCTGAACACTGCCCCCCCCAGACTAACCTGAACACTGCTGCCCCCCCAGACTAACCTGAACACTGCTGCCCCCAGACTAACCTGAACACTGCTGCCCCCCCAGACTAACCTGAACACTGCTGCCCCCCCCCCAGACTAACCTGAACACTGCTGCCCCCCCCCAGACTAACCTGAACACTGCTGCCCCCCCAGACTAACCTGAACACTGCTGCCCCCCCCAGACTAACCTGAACACTGCTGCCCCCCCAGACTAACCTGAACACTGCTGCCCCCCCAGACTAACCTGAACACTGCTGCCCCCCCCCAGACTAACCTGAACACTGCTGCCCCCCCAGACTAACCTGAACACTGCTGCCCCCCCAGACTAACCTAAACACTGCTGCCCCCCCAGACTAACCTGAACACTGCTGCCCCCCCCAGACTAACCTGAACACTGCTGCCCCCCCAGACTAACCTGAACACTGCTGCCCCCCCCAGACTAACCTGAACACTGCTGCCCCCCCCCAGACTAACCTGAACACTGCTGCCCCCCCCAGACTAACCTGAACACTGCTGCCCCCCCAGACTAACCTGAACACTGCTGCCCCCCCCAGACTAACCTGAACACTGCTGCCCCCCCCAGACTAACCTGAACAATGCTGCACCCCCCCAGACTAACCTGAACACTGCTGCCCCCCCCAGACTAACCTGAACACTGCTGCCCCCCCAGACTAACCTGAACACTGCTGCCCCCCGCAGACTAACCTGAACACTGCCCCCCCCAGACTAACCTGAACACTGCTGCCCCCCCCCAGACTAACCTGAACACTGCTGCCCCCCCCAGACTAACCTGAACACTGCTGCCCTGGCAGTCTGGGCATTAGTTCATCTTCAACCTTGTTTGTGATCCTCTCCAGGGAGCAAAGACTATCACTAATGAGCTCTTCCACACGAAGAGGGAAGTCTATGAGGCATTTTTCTTCTGTCTTGCTAACTCTCTCTTTCAATCATCTCACTCTCTCTCTCCCTACCTCTTTCTCTTTCTACCTCTCTCTTTCAGTCTTCTCACTCTCTCTCTCTTTCAGTCATCTCACTCTCTCTCTCCCTACCTTTACCTCTTTCTCTCTCTTAACCCCGCCCCTCCCTCCCACTCTGTGTTTTAAAGATCTGATCAGGGCATCATCTGAATGCTACATTTCCTCGTGTGCATCAAACAATAGCTAATTAAACGTGTCTGTGAGGCACATCTGTACAGCAGAACCACAGTGTCCACACAGACAGTTCCAAGTCGCCATGGCAATGTCTTTACTTAGCCATGGAATGTGATAGAAAACTGTTCTGAAAACAATTAAGCTAAGCTAATTACACAATTAATGATGCGTAAGTCTAACGAGGGTCCACTACTTTATCATAGCTGCAGCTGCCATGACAACACTGCAGAGTTTTCATGGTAAGTCTGACAGATCAGATGAGTTAGACTATGGGTCGGTCCTTACCAACCCCATCTATTGCCAACTTCAGTCTTGTAGGAATAAGATTCATTGTCGCTGACGAGTTTGACTCCTAAATCAAGATTGAGCAACCATCCCCCACTATGCAGCCTGTAGCTTCATGACAGCAGCTTGACACTCATGAATGTCCTCCCTGCTCAGATGTACAGTAAGTGATTTCATTCAGCCCTCAGTCTTCCTGCTCTCTGCAGCACCTGTGTGCTCCGGGGAGGGGGGGAGGGCTGATGGGGAGGGGGGGAGGGGGCGAGTGGAGGGGAAGAGAGGTGGGGTGAGGGGAGAGGGGGGAGATGAGATAATACAAACACTGTGTGTGTGTGTGGGTGTGCGTGTGTGTGTGTGGGTGTGTGTGGGTGTGTGTGTGACTGTGTGTGTGTGTGGGGGTGTGCGTGTGTGTGTGTGTGTGCTCTGAATGCAGTTATTCTGCCTCCAACAGCATACAACACACACATATTAAATACACCCATGGGACATCTTAGTGCTAGCCTTAGTCCACAACCACAGTAGCTACCAAGCAAGACCAGCTCCAGCAGGGTTCAGTATTAATGTCCCTGCACTAGCCCAACGCCAGACCTGCCCCCCCCTTCCAGGACGACCCAGAGGAGACTATGGAGCTCTGAGGCAGATGGGGGGTCTCATCTTATGGTTCTATGGGCTCTGAGGCAGATGGGGGGTCTCATCTTATGGTTCTATGGGCTCTGAGGCAGATGGGGGGTCTCATCTTATGGTTCTATGGGCTCTGAGGCAGATGGGGGGTCTCATCTTATGGTTCTATGGGCTCTGAGGCAGATGGGGGGTCTCATCTTATGGTTCTATGGGCTCTGAGGCAGATGGGGGGTCTCATCTTATGGTTCTATGGGCTCTGAGGCAGATGGGGGGTCTCATCTTATGGTTCTATGGGCTCTGACAACAGCATAGTTGCAGTTTAGTCAAGCCTCGTCCATGAACAAGCCACTACCGCAGCACAGCTTACAAAGGTGGGATACAATACCAGTGGTAGAATGGTGATCGACGACTGGAGACAGAGCGCTAGCTCACAACATAACCAACATACCAAACTGCTAAGGTTCAAAAATCCTGTTTTACAAAAGCATAAGATGAAAGAAACATGACAGAGTACAACTGTGAGGTGCTGGATGAATCACTGTTGATTCAGCAGAGCCACTGGAGACAGAAGCATCAGCTTGAGCAGCAGAGCATCAGAGCAGGAGGGAGAATCCATCTTGTCCTGGACACGTCGCTGTGCTGAGATGAGAAAGACCCCGCATCTGGGGTCTCTCTCTCTCTCACATCCACACACATACACACACTCTCATGCACGTGCAAACACAGACACATGCACACACACCCTCACGCACGTGCAAACACGCACACACACCCTCACGCACGTGCAAACACAGACACATGCACGCCCTCATGCACCAGCCAGCCCGGTCGCCCGGTCACCACTGTCCCTACCAGCATGTGATGTTGACCCCCCCCCCCCCCCCTCACCACACCCACGCTGTTCCAGAACGCTGGAGATCTCAGGACGCTGCTTGTTTCCCCGCTCACCACCACAGGAAAGCTAATTAGGACTTTATTCTGCATGAGTTATGGAGGGTGGACTATTCCATGATGTTTGTTGTGTGAACCAAACAGACCCAGGGAGACCGCCACATGGTGTTTGTGGGAGAGCTGTCCTTAACTTGTTAACGTTCCCTGCTTGTCCCGTGTGGAATTGTAAACCGAGTGAAGCTAGCAGGCTAAACAGGCAGGGAGGGTTAGGATGAGTAAGCAGTTTCTACTGCAGACACTAACAGTACACTGGAGGGTCACAGAGTGGACAGACAGACTAACAGTACACTGGAGAGTCACAGAGTGGACAGACAGACTAACAGTACACTGGAGAGTCACAGAGTGGACAGACAGACTAACAGTACACTGGAGGGCCACAGAGTGGACAGACAGACTAACAGTACACTGGAGGGCCACACAGAGTGGACAGACAGTAGACCTCCCTAACTTTACTTAACAGTAATAATGTAGACCCTGACAGGGGGATTGAACCCTGAGCCTGTGTTCTGCAGTCGGTGTTCTGATGATGATGATGCAGGAGGTTGTGGTTTAATGGAATGTCCATCGGCAAAACAAAAACAGCAACCAAACTTAGGTAACCTGTTCTTAGTACAGAACAAAAAATTGAGAAAAAAAAAATCACGCTTGCATCCAGCTGAGCTCTCATAGATGATCCTGATGTCTAACATGCACTCTGAACATAAAACGTGACAATACCCGACAAACGATAAACAAAAACTCACACCTTAAATACGTAAACATAATTGGCTACAGCCGAGGACAAACAGGTCCACAGGTGTGCGTCGTTACGCATCCCTAATACACAGGAGAGAGGGAGTGTCGTGGACCGGATCTCCCAGTAGGCGTAACATACAGAAGAAATGTTTGTAACACAGTGTGTCTCTCTCACACACACACACACACATGCTGGTGTGTGCATGGAAAAAAATCCATATTCTGCTTTTTACTATCATGCTGTCCTTCTTCCAAGGGCTGGCCAAAGCAACGTTCAGCCATGCCAACACCAACTGCATGCCAACACCAACTGCATGCCAACACCAACTGCATGCCAACACCAACTGCATGCCAACACCAACTGCATGCCAAGTCCAAATGTGCCCGGGGGCGGGGCAGGGGAGAAATCTGTTCTGTGTTTATATTGGGGCAGAGGAAACCCCTGTGAGCAGAGAGAACAGGGACACAGACAGGTCTGAGAGAACAGGGACACAGACAGGTCTGAGAGAACAGGGACAGACAGGTCTGAGAGAACAGGGACAGACAGGTCTGAGAGAACAGGGACACAGACAGGTCTGAGTGAACAGGCAGACAGACAGGTCTGAGAGAACAGGGACAGACAGGTCTGAGAGAACAGGGACACAGACAGGAGAGCAGAAGGAGGACAAAGCCCAGGGGGTAATCGAACCCAGGACCTTTTCCCTGTGAGGAGGTAGAACAAGGCACTGTACCAATGTGCCACAATGCAATAGGAACCGCAAGACTAGCGTCTGTCTCACTTCAGAAGACTCACCTTATCATCCTACTCCTCTATCTCCCTCCTTCTCTCTCCTAGCTTCTTCTTACCTTGTCACGGAGTCTGGAGCAGATGTCCAGCTGGTTCTGGCGGTCTCTCTGCAGGTTCAGATGCTCCTGGCGTTCCTGCCGGGCCTCCTCCATGGTGACCAGGGCCTTGGCCAGCAGCTCTGCCCGGTCTCGGTGCCAGCCCTGGGCTACGGCTAACAGCTGGGCCTGGGTGAATCTCTGCCAATCCCAGCTCCGCTCATGTTCATTCTGTAATGACATGCCCCATAGACATGCACATACAAATTATGTGTTGGAGTACTAACTGAATACACACACAGACAGGTTGGAGTATAAATGCATAAACATCCTCTCTTGCTGTGGTGCTGAGCCAGTAAGATGTGGAACATGTACAACATCATAGTTTTTTTTGTACTACATTTTAATATGCAAGGAACAACATTTCTGAACTTTTCCAATCCTTTTGGATTTTGACAGTGATTCTCTCCCTAATACAGGTAATACTGTGCTGTGAGAATTTGAGCTGATCTGATCCACAGAGGAGCTTAGCATGGATATAAACACAACAACAAACAGCAGAAAACAAGTTAGGTAGTTAAGAAGCTCAAACACCGCTTACAGAGATCAGGGTGGGATCAACACTGAGTTTGAAATATGCTGGACCAGGTTTGTAAGTCACCCCCTGCATACTGACAAAGGGAGACTCTTCTCATGGATTCAATGACTACATTCCAAAACATTGGTGGCAACAAAGAACTGCAACATCTGGAGCTGTAAGAGAGTTTTAATCTGCAGTGTGAGGAGAACCTCCTGTCCCAGCTGACTGCTGTCCTGAGGAGAACCTCCTGTCCCATCTGACTGCTGTCCTGAGGAGAACCTCCTGTCCCAGCTGACTGCTGTCCTGAGGAGAACCTCTTGTCCCAGCTGCTGTCCTGAGGAGAACCTCCTGTCCCAGCTGACTGCTGTCCTGAGGAGAACCTCCTGTCCCAGCTGACTGCTGTCCTGAGGAGAACCTGGGGTGGTGTGTGAGGCCTGTCTGGAGACATTCATCACTGGGCCAGGTAGCCTGACAAGCCGGCTCCACTCGGCTGCCTCGCTGTGACGGTGGTGATGGGATCCAAGGGAGGCTTTAGAACGGCTAAGTGACGGTGGGATGACACAGGCGGCTGACTGGCGTCATTGAAAGTGAGCAGGTTGACAGATCTGCCAATTGACGACATGCGGTGTCAGGGGCAGTCCGGAACGTTCTGTTTACTAATGCTCTGCTCCAAAGAGCTGGCGCTTTCTTCTTCTTCTTTCAACTCTGATATCTCTGTCTACTTGTCTCTCTCTCCTTTTCTCCTCTATGTTACTCTCCCCTATCTCATTTTCCATCTATCTCAAGGCATGGAGAGTGAACTCAATGGAGAGTGAGATATATATCACTCCCCATATGTCACTCTCCACCTCTCTCACTCTCCTCGATCTTACTCTCCATCTATGTCACTCTCCATGCCCTGAGATAGATGGACAGACACTCTCTGGGTCCTGGACAGACACTCTCTGGGTGCTGGACAGACACACTCTCTGGGTGCTGGAGTGCTGCTGGTAGCGTGGGTGGTGCAAGAACAAGGAGTGTTGACTTGCCTCTGCCACCAGGGGGCGTGGTAGATACTTGAGAACAGCAACTTCCGTGACTGTGATTATGAGGTTAGTGTGAGCCCCGGTGGGGGGTGGGGCTGGGGGGGTACAGGCAGCAGTCTCACAGCAGCAGGACTGACAGGGTTTAAAAGCTCTTTGTCATCTTCGCCCACTCTGTGTGTGCCACAGATCTCAGGGAGGTGGTAAACTGCTCCACAGGTGGAACAGAGTGGAGTATGAACACAACCAACTAACATATTGTATATCCAACTGTAAATGAAGAAAGTGTTTGGAGAATTCTAACTTATTCTCATTGCCTGGTTATGAAATGGGAATTCCAGTGACAGTTGTGAAATCATTTGGATGTGTGTCCATGTTATGGCTGGCAACAGCTCTACATGTGAATCCTCCTCCCTAAAGGGATTCCAGGCTGATGGAATGAGAGAGAAAGCCCAATAGACCCCTGCTAACCCTCCCTCAGTAACCTCCCCCTCCCTCAGTAACCTCCCCCTCCCTCAGTAACCTCCCCCTCCCTCAGTAACCTCCCCTTCCCTCAGTAACCTCCCCCTCCCTCAGTAACCTCCCCCTCCCTCAGTAACCTCCCCCTCCCTCAGTAACCTCCCCCTCCCTCAATAACCTCCCCCTCCCTCAGTAACCTCCCCCTCCCTCAGTAACCTCCCCCTCCCTCAGTAACCTCCCCCTGGCTCAGTAACCTCCCCCTCCCTCAGTAACCTCCCCCTCCCTCAGTAACCTCCCCCTCCCTCAGTAACCTCCCCCTGGCTCAGTAACCTCCCCCTCCCTCAGTAACCTCCCCCTCCCTCAGTAACCTCCCCCTCCCTCAGTAACCTCCCCCTGGCTCAGTAACCTCCCCCTCCCTCAGTAACCTCCCCCTCCCTCAGTAACCTCCCCCTCCCTCAGTAACCTCCCCCTCCCTCAGTAACCTCCCCTTCCCTCAGTAACCTCCCCCTCCCTCAGTAACCTCCCCCTCCCTCAGTAACCTCCCCCTCCCTCAGTAACCTCCCCCTCCCTCAATAACCTCCCCCTCCCTCAGTAACCTCCCCCTCCCTCAGTAACCTCCCCCTCCCTCAGTAACCTCCCCCTGGCTCAATAACCTCCCCCTCCCTCAGTAACCTCCCCCTCCCTCAGTAACCTCCCCCTGGCTCAATAACCTCCCCCTCCCTCAGTAACCTCCCCCTCCCTCAGTAACCTCCCCCT
Source organism: Hypomesus transpacificus (assembly GCF_021917145.1). Classification (NCBI taxonomy): domain Eukaryota; kingdom Metazoa; phylum Chordata; class Actinopteri; order Osmeriformes; family Osmeridae; genus Hypomesus; species Hypomesus transpacificus. Next base: position 20,467,832 of record NC_061082.1, on the reverse strand, counting down.
GGCTCAGTAACCTCCCCCTCCCTCAGTAACCTCCCCCTCCCCATTAACCTCCCCCTCCCTCAGTAACCTCCCCCTCCCTCAGTAACCTCCCCCTCCCTCAGTAACCTCCCCCTCCCTCAGTAACCTCTCCCCCTCCCTCAGTAACCTCCCCCTCACTCAGTAACCTCCCCCTCCCCCAGTAACCTCCCCCTCCCTCAGTAACCTCCCCCTGGCTCAGTAACCTCCCCCTCCCTCAGTAACCTCCCCCTCCCTCAGTAACCTCCCCCTCCCTCAGTAACCTCCCCCTGGCTCAGTAACCTCCCCCTCCCTCAGTAACCTCCCCCTCCCTCAGTAACCTCCCCCTGGCTCAGTAACCTCCCCCTCCCTCAGTAACCTCCCCCTCCCTCAGTAACCTCCCCCTCCCTCAGTAACCTCCCCCTGGCTCAGTAACCTCCCCCTCCCTCAGTAACCTCCCCCTCCCTCAGTAACCTCCCCCTGGCTCAGTAACCTCCCCCTCCCTCAGTAACTTCCCCCTGGCTCAGTAACCTCCCCCTCCCTCAGTAACCTCCCCCTCCCCAGTAACCTCCCCCTCCCTCAGTAACCTCCCCCTGGCTCAGTAACCTCCCCCTCCCTCAGTAACCTCCCCCTGGCTCAGTAACCTCCCCCTCCCTCAGTAACCTCCCCCTGGCTCAGTAACCTCCCCCTCCCTCAGTAACCTCCCCCTCCCTCAGTAACCTCCCCCTGACTCAGTAACCTTCCCCTCCCTCAGTAACCTCCCCCTCCCTCAGTAACCTCCCCCTCCCTCAGTAACCTCCCCCTCCCCAGTAACCTCCCCCTCCCTCAGTAACCTCCCCCTCCCTCAGTAACCTCCCCCTCCCTCAGTAACCTCCCCCTGGCTCAATAACCTCCCCCTCCCTCAGTAACCTCCCCCTCCCTCAGTAACCTCCCCCTGGCTCAGTAACCTCCCCCTCCCCAGTAACCTCCCCCTCCCTCAGTAACCTCCCCCTCCCTCAGTAACCTCCCCCTGGCTCAGTAACCTCCCCCTCCCTCAGTAACTTCCCCCTCCCTCAGTAACCTCCCCCTCACTCCCCAACCACCACACTAGGAACTTACAGCATACTGGCTCCACATTCTCAATCAGGCATGTGATTAGTATAATTCCCATGTTCACAATTAGGTTTCACAATGGTCACATAATGTTTATGTGTGTGTGTGGATGTCTGATGTGCACACACATACACACACACACATGTACACACACACACACACACACACACACAGCTAGTTACTGTTATGTTTCTGTCTTGTCCAGTCCTGGGCTTGTGTGTGTTTATCCAGTCAGTGTTCCAGGTCACATACCCCAATACTCCGGTCCACATCTTCCAGTTCACCTCCCAACCAGACACAGCTGTTACCCATCCATCATTACCTGCACTGTTCATTTACCCTGGTTTCCCACAGACTGGTTGCCAGTTCGACAGTGCTACTTTGACGGTAGTTGGTCGTTGCCTTGTCTTGAAAATGACAAATCCGTCTCTGCCCCTGTGTAGCACAGACATCAACGGCTACCTGATCCCATCATCAGTAATCTACAGACCTCACCATCATCACCCTCTCTGTGTCTGCAATAAACATGCTTCATATCACATGAGCATCTGAGTGTTGCATTTAACTTGCCCTGTCCCTCCCCTGGCAGCCTGGATCATGACAGGTGCCATGCTGTCCAAACAGACAGGATTCATTAGTATCAGGGAGGAGCCTGTCCTGGGGTGGTACAGTAGCATCCCCATATGGTACTAAGACCTCACAGTGGAGGACAAACACAAACATGAGCTGTCTCACCCAGCATAATAATGGCGAAAATAACTTTGGTCAAAATAAAAAAAGCAATTTTGTGTTTTACGATGGGGTTTTGCTAATTCTGTTTCATAGAAATGGATTAGCAAAAAATCATTCAGCCATTGTAATCATGACAAATGCTTGAATGAGCCTCCCCTCTCCCCCAGCTCTGCTCTCTGAGCGTTGCACCACAGCACAGCACCACAGCACAGCACCACAGCGCAGCAGCACAGCGCAGCAGCACAGCGCAGCAGCACAGGGCAGCACAGGGCAGCAGCACAGCAGCACAGCGCAGCAGCACAGGGCAGCAGCACAGGGCAGCACAGGGCAGCACAGGGCAGCACAGGGCAGCAGCACAGCAGCACAGCGCAGCAGCACAGGGCAGCAGCACAGGGCAGCACAGGGCAGCACAGTGCAGCAAGACGGGGCTGGGAAACGCAGCTCCTCCTGAGTGGCACCCAGCTGGTACAGAGGACAGGGCTCGCAGTCTGGGAGGCACAGGCTTGCGGGAGCCACACGGTAATGGTAACGGAGGGAGGGAGGGAATTGAGGGAGGGAGGGAGAGAGGGGGATGTCCACGAAAGATGACATGGCACATTGCGCAACTCGTCGAGCACATCATTGTAGTACTGGATCCAGTGGCTCTGTCTGATATGCTTCTCTGCTGGGGCTAGGGTGTGTGTTTGTGTGTGTGTGTGTGTAGGTGGGTGTGTGTCTGTGTGTAGGTGTTTGTGTGTGTGGGTCCAATTTACATCCAGAACGTAAACACTGTGTACACACTGAAAACACAAAGACACACAGGTTTCCAGAGTGCACTGACCAGCTGATGTGTGGAGCGGTGGGGGAAGACTCTGCGCAGCATGTCCATGTAAAGAGCTCTACGTCTGGGCAGGTCTGCAGGATACTGCTCCACAGTCACCTGGAACAGCAGGTGTTCCTCAGCACTCCAGCCTCCAAACCTGCAGCAGCACACAACATCATACAGGTTCACCTACAGCACAGCACAGCACAGCTTGACACAACATCATACAGGTTCACCTACAGCACAGCACAGCACAGCTTGACACAACATCATACAGGTTCACCTGCAGCACAGCACAGCACAGCTTGACACAACATCATACAGGTTCACCTGCAGCACAGCACAGCACAGCTTGACACAACATCATACAGGTTCACCTGCAGCACAGCACAGCACAGCTTGACACAACATCATACAGGTTCACCTGCAGCACAGCACAGCACAGCACAGCTTGACACAACATCATACAGGTTCACCTGCAGCACAGCACAGCACAGCACAGCTTGACACAACATCATACAGGTTCACCTGCAGCACAGCACAGCTTGACACAACATCATACAGGTTCACCTGCAGCACAGCACAGCACAGCTAGACACAACATCATACAGGTTCACCTGCAGCACAGCACAGCACAGCTAGACACAACATCATACAGGTTCACCTGCAGCACAGCACAGCACAGCTTGACACAACATCATACAGGTTCACCTGCAGCACAGCACAGCACAGCTTGACACAACATCATACAGGTTCACCTGCAGCACAGCACAGCACAGCTTGACACAACATCATACAGGTTCACCTGCAGCACAGCACAGCACAGCTTGACACAACATCATACAGGTTCACCTGCAGCACAGCACAGCACAGCTTGACACAACATCATACAGGTTCACCTGCAGCACAGCACAGCACAGCTTGACACAACATCATACAGGTTCACCTGCAGCACAGCACAGCACAGCTTGACACAACATCATACAGGTTCACCTGCAGCACAGCACAGCACAGCACAGCTTGACACAACATCATACAGGTTCACCTGCAGCACAGCACAGCACAGCTAGACACAACATCATACAGGTTCACCTGCAGCACAGCACAGCACAGCTAGACACAACATCATACAGGTTCACCTGCAGCACAGCACAGCACAGCACAGCTAGACACAACATCATACAGGTTCATCTGCAGCACAGCACAGCACAGCTAGACACAACATCATACAGGTTCATCTGCAGCACAGCACAGCACAGCTAGACACAACATCATACAGGTTCACCTGCAGCACAGCACAGCACAGCTAGACACAACATCATACAGGTTCACCTGCAGCACAGCACAGCACAGCTTGACACAACATCATACAGGTTCACCTGCAGCACAGCACAGCACAGCTTGACACAACATCATACAGGTTCACCTGCAGCACAGCACAGCACAGCTTGACACAACATCATACAGGTTCACCTGCAGCACAGCACAGCACAGCTAGACACAACATCATACAGGTTCACCTGCAGCACAGCACAGCACAGCTAGACACAACATCATACAGGTTCACCTGCAGCACAGCACAGCACAGCTTGACACAACATCATACAGGTTCACCTGCAGCACAGCACAGCACAGCTTGACACAACATCATACAGGTTCACCTGCAGCACAGCACAGCACAGCTTGACACAACATCATACAGGTTCACCTGCAGCACAGCACAGCACAGCTTGACACAACATCATACAGGTTCACCTGCAGCACAGCACAGCACAGCTTGACACAACATCATACAGGTTCACCTGCAGCACAGCACAGCACAGCTTGACACAACATCATACAGGTTCACCTGCAGCACAGCACAGCACAGCTAGACACAACATCATACAGGTTCACCTGCAGCACAGCACAGCACAGCTAGACACAACATCATACAGGTTCACCTGCAGCACAGCACAGCACAGCTTGACACAACATCATACAGGTTCACCTGCAGCACAGCACAGCACAGCTTGACACAACATCATACAGGTTCACCTGCAGCACAGCACAGCACAGCTTGACACAACATCATACAGGTTCACCTGCAGCACAGCACAGCACAGCTTGACACAACATCATACAGGTTCACCTGCAGCACAGCACAGCACAGCTTGACACAACATCATACAGGTTCACCTGCAGCACAGCACAGCACAGCTTGACACAACATCATACAGGTTCACCTGCAGCACAGCACAGCACAGCTTGACACAACATCATACAGGTTCACCTGCAGCACAGCACAGCACAGCACAGCTTGACACAACATCATACAGGTTCACCTGCAGCACAGCACAGCACAGCTAGACACAACATCATACAGGTTCACCTGCAGCACAGCACAGCACAGCTAGACACAACATCATACAGGTTCACCTGCAGCACAGCACAGCACAGCACAGCTAGACACAACATCATACAGGTTCATCTGCAGCACAGCACAGCACAGCTAGACACAACATCATACAGGTTCATCTGCAGCACAGCACAGCACAGCTAGACACAACATCATACAGGTTCACCTGCAGCACAGCACAGCACAGCTAGACACAACATCATACAGGTTCACCTGCAGCACAGCACAGCACAGCTTGACACAACATCATACAGGTTCACCTGCAGCACAGCACAGCACAGCTTGACACAACATCATACAGGTTCACCTGCAGCACAGCACAGCACAGCTTGACACAACATCATACAGGTTCACCTGCAGCACAGCACAGCACAGCTAGACACAACATCATACAGGTTCACCTGCAGCACAGCACAGCACAGCTAGACACAACATCATACAGGTTCACCTGCAGCACAGCACAGCACAGCTTGACACAACATCATACAGGTTCACCTGCAGCACAGCACAGCACAGCTTGACACAACATCATACAGGTTCACCTGCAGCACAGCACAGCACAGCTTGACACAACATCATACAGGTTCACCTGCAGCACAGCACAGCACAGCTTGACACAACATCATACAGGTTCACCTGCAGCACAGCACAGCACAGCTTGACACAACATCATACAGGTTCACCTGCAGCACAGCACAGCACAGCTTGACACAACATCATACAGGTTCACCTGCAGCACAGCACAGCACAGCTTGACACAACATCATACAGGTTCACCTGCAGCACAGCACAGCACAGCACAGCTTGACACAACATCATACAGGTTCACCTGCAGCACAGCACAGCACAGCTAGACACAACATCATACAGGTTCACCTGCAGCACAGCACAGCACAGCTAGACACAACATCATACAGGTTCACCTGCAGCACAGCACAGCACAGCACAGCTAGACACAACATCATACAGGTTCATCTGCAGCACAGCACAGCACAGCTAGACACAACATCATACAGGTTCATCTGCAGCACAGCACAGCACAGCTAGACACAACATCATACAGGTTCACCTGCAGCACAGCACAGCACAGCTAGACACAACATCATACAGGTTCACCTGCAGCACAGCACAGCACAGCACAACTAGACACAACATCATACAGGTTCACCTGCAGCACAGCACAGCTAGACACAACATCATACAGGTTCATCTGCAGCACAGCACAGCACAGCTAGACACAACATCATACAGGTTCACCTGCAGCACAGCACAGAATTGAATTGAATTGATGTTTATTGGCCATGAAAGTTTGCACAGACACGGAATTTGATTTGGCAGGAGAGCCTACCTAGGCAGCCATCAAAGGCGCCCACCAGAAAGATTACAGCAAAGCATAACATGAGGAGAGAGGAGGAGAGAAAAAGTCAACCCCCATACAATGCTCCTAGAGGAGTACAGTATGGGAACAGGCAAAAACCTCAGCACATAAGCCCACAAACATTAACAACACAACATTACAAACACTTGCAATGGGAAAGGGCGGTGGGGTAGACCAGCAGCATCTGGACCTGCGACCGTAATAGGCGCTGGACACAGACCCGCCAGCCACCCAGGGAAAAGCAATCGAAGGCGTTGGATGGGGGTGGGGGGGTGGTGGTATCTGTAGTAGGTGAAAGTTAGTGTGTGAGTAGGTCTGGGTTGGCGCCCTCGACCTAGGCCACAATCAGTCCGAGTCTCTCTATGCAGATAGTGTTGGCAAGGAGACGTCCTTGGTCATGACCCGGGTAGAGACCAAGCCACAGATGTTGATGGTGGGGGAGTGGGAAGGGAAGAGCAAGATAGTCTCGCTTCAGCGCTCTCCAGGGGAGTTGTTTTCCAGCAACGGCCTTGGCCAAGGCCTGAGCTGGTTACGGGGCCGAAAGTAGATGAGATTGGTGTAGATGTTTAAGTTTCGGAGAGTGATGGTGAGAGAGTATCTTGAGACAGACAAGACAGACAAGACAGAGCGAAGCAGGGAAGGTCAGGGAGGGGGGGATAGAAAAATGCGACCGCCTTCGTCGAGAGCCAAGAGGGAAGGGAGGTATAGGGAGGTATATAGGTTCACCTGCAGCACAGCACAGCACAACTAGACACAACATCATACAGGTTCACCTGTAGCACAGCACAGCTAGACACAACATCATATAGGTTCACCTGCAGCACAGCACAGCACAGCTAGACACAACATCATACAGGTTCACCTACAGCACAGCACAGCACAACTACACACAACATCATACAGGTTCACCTGTAGCACAGCACAGCTAGACACAACATCATACAGGTTCACCTGCAGCACAGCACAGCACAGCTAGACACAACATCATACAGGTTCACCTGCAGCACAGCACAGCTAGACACAACATCATACAGGTTCACCTGCAGCACAGCACAGCACAGCTAAACACAACATCATACAGGTTCACCTGCAGCACAGCACAGCACAGCTTGACACAACATCATACAGGTTAACCTGCAGCACAGCACAGCACAGCTAGACACAAATTCATACAGGTTAACCTGCAGCACAGCACAGCTAGACACAACATCATACAGGTTCACCTGCAGCACAGCACAGCACAGCTAGACACAACATCATACAGGTTAACCTGCAGCACAGCACAGCACAGCTAGACACAACATCATACAGGTTCACCTGCAGCACAGCACAGCACAGCACAGCTAGACACAACATCATACAGGTTAACCTGCAGCACAGCACAGCACAGCTAGACACAACATCATACAGGTTCACCTGCAGCACAGCACAGCTACACACAACATCATACAGGTTCACCTGCAGCACAGCACAGCTAGACACAACATCATACAGGTTCACCTGCAGCACAGCACAGCTAGACACAACATCATACAGGTTAACCTGCAGCACAGCACAGCACAGCTAGACACAACATCATACAGGTTCTGATGTCAGAATCAGACATCAGGTTTCTTGCTGTGACAGTTGTGTCTGAATGATCAAATCCATTTAGTTTGATGCCAAGCACTTACTTCATCCCTCTCTACACAATCTAGTTTTGTTTGATGCCATCACTTCTCGACAAACAATACCCGTGCAGGGTCTCGTTACTATGACAACTACAATAGCCACAGCAGCTCAGTGTCTGTCTGAACAGACTCTGTTTCACAGTTCAGGCTTTATTCGGTCAGTGTTCCAAAAGAGATGGAAAACAAAAAAACATTATATTTGCATAAAGTAAGTCGTGTGAACCAAGCTTTAGGCTCAAGCTTCTCCAGCCTCCACTCTACAGGAACATAAACTACATAAATAACTACAACTATGGCCACCCTTAAGAATAGCAAAGCATGGGAAGCACGCTGGGGAATAGGTGGGAAGTGTAGTCCCCACAGTACCTGTCCGGTCCCTGGAGCCTGTCCTGCACAGCCTGCAGCCTGCAGCGGTACCTCTCCTCCAGGGTGAGGAAGGCATGGACCAGGGAGTCTCTCAGCTCAGGGAAGAGGTCCTCTGCACCCAGCACCTCCTCAGGGACCAGAGCCAGCTCAGCCAGGCTGCCTGGCAGGCTGCAGGCTGCAGGCCTGCTCACACACTCCTGGCATGGGGAGGGACAGGACACTTACAGAGGGAACAAACAAAGTTACGACTTCACCTTCACAAATCCCCTTGGTTTGGTTTGGGACACCACTAAATGTGAGCCAGTGAGATTTAACATGATGAACCCTGTCACATGGACCTAGGAGAAGTGACCTATGAGAAGTGATCGAGCCGATCTACAGAAATGTGAAGGCAGACCTTGATAAGGACGAGGGCAGACCTAGAGAAGTGTATTATTAACCATTTGTACGTCCCGCTAGATACTATTAAAGCATCTGTTAAATGAATCAAATGTCAAATGTAAGTGTAAGTATGTTGGCAGACTGACAGAAGATGACACACCTGCAGATGCAGGGAAGCAACCTCGTCCTCCACAGCGCGGTAGTCTGAGCTCAGCTTCTCCATGATGCTGTCCTGCTGCTTTTTCACTAAGTTCACCTGGGGGTCCAAACCAGAGTCACATCCAGCACAATCCTCAGCTCCATGTGCTGTGGCCTACCACAGCGCTAAACATGCTCCTCTTCATCAACAGCATAATCAACATCCTCCAACTTCCTTTGACAGCATCTAAGACATGACACTGACGACAGCTGAGATGTGGTTACCGTGCTCTGAGCATGGTCAACACAGACTGACGACAGGTGAGATGTGGTTACTGTGCTCTGAGCATGGTCAACACAGACTGACGACACCTGAGATGTGGTTACTGAGCTCTGAGCATGGTCAACACAGACTGACGACAGCTGAGATGTGTTTACTGTGCTCTGAGCATGGTCAACACAGACTGACGACAGCTGAGATGTGTTTACTGTGCTCTGAGCTGCTAATGTAGTGATGCTGTATATTCACATCTATTTAATATACGTAAGTATGTTTGTACTAATACTTTAAGTACAATATTTTTGTCTCTTGGGTTGTCACAGTAAAGTGCAGAGCGAGTAGACTGTTGACAGTGTTCTATCAGTGTGCTACAAAGTTCGCTCCTAGCATGTTGCTAGCTATTTAAGCATCCCCACTCTTTACAGTCATCGGTTAAGACAAAGGCATGCAAATCTTCCATGGCTCTTCTTCATTGGCTCCTTGCGTAGACCTGGTGCGTGTGTGTGCGTGCGTGTTTGAGTGTGTGTGTGCCTTTTGACCCCTGTAAGCTTGACCACATGATTCACCCAACACAGATAAGGCCAGACATCTTTTATGGCCTCTCCCTACATACAAGGAATGCTGAACACAGAATCATTCTTATACAGGATAAATGTGTTACATCTTCAATTTTTCCAACACAACAGCACCTCCTGATCTCATAACAGCATATCCTTAATCAGTCATTATGAAACTCCATTAGTGTTAAATTCAGACATGCCCCTGCTTTCATCTGAACACTCAAATTCCTGTGATGCACAAACTAACACAGTCAATATGAGGAGTCCTGAGGCACGGCCGTTGGCACAGTGAGTTATTCACAACCAGAGAGGGGGGCGGGGGGGGGTGGGGGGGGGGGGGGGGGGGGGGGGGGGGAGTGTGTGTATGAAATACTATATTTGAGATAGGGAGAGATGGAGAGAGTGGAAAAGGGAGATGGATAGTGAGAAAGAGAGATAAAGAGAGAGCCAGTTGGGAGAGATAGAGTTGAGTGAAAGAGAGAGACAGACAGATGAGAGGGAGATGAGAGAGAGAGAGAGAGAGAGAGAGAGAGAGAGAGAGAGAGAGAGAGAGAGAGAGAGAGAGAGAGAGAGAGAGAGAGAGAGGGAGAGGGAGAGGGAGATGAGAGGGAGATGAGAGGGAGAGAGAGAGAGAGAGAGAGAGAGAGAGAGAGAGAGAGAGAGAGAGAGAGAGAGAGAGAGAGAGAGAGAGAGGGAGAGAGAGAGAGGGAGAGAGAGAGAGAGGGAGAGAGAGAGAGAGAGAGGGAGAGAAAGAGAGAGGGAGAGAGAGAGAGGGAGAGGGAGATGAGAGGGAGAGAGAGAGAGAGAGAGAGAGAGAGAGAGAGAGAGAGAGAGAGAGAGAGAGAGAGGGAGAGAGAGAGAGAGAGAGAGAGAGAGAGAGGGAGAGAGAGAGATGAGAGGGAGAGGGAGATGAGAGGGAGAGAGAGAAGGAGAGAGATGAGAGGGAGAGCAGAGCACGGAAAGCTCTTGGCTGTGCTTGCAGGTGGATGGGGGCAGAGTGGCCCGGATGAAAGAGAGGATGGCCAGAGCCAGCGGGACTGGCACACAGGAAACCCAACATGGCAGACAGATCGCTCTGCTATCAAACACGGCCCTCCTGCTCCCTTTTCCTTCAGCTCGCCATTCATTCCCTCCCGAGCATGACAAAGTCTCTCTGGAGTCAAAGACAGAATTAATTGAAGAGAGGAGACGGGAGCTATCTCAACACCAACACAACCAGGACCAGTGCTTTACTGTGGGCAGGCAGAGGCCTTTCTGGGAGGAGAATCCTTCTAGCTCTCTGTGGGATTGGCATGGTAGCCCTGTTATGATGGCCTCCATAGAGACAATATCACTAAAACTTTACAGCAGGAGCTGTACCTTGAATGAAAAGAACAGTCATGAATGAGCTATAAACAAGGTCAAGTAGGCAAGTGGAATCATTAGGTTGAGTTAATTGTGGGTGAACCCACACACACAATATTCTTTGTTTGCTTACATTCAGATGCAGGATCATTCCAACATGCCCTCTAGTGCTGTTCATCTTGAGATGTATATGACTCTCTTGGAGGAAGTGTATCTGTGTACTGTCCCCTTCATCCCTTCACTGTTTAATCCCCTCTAGTATCCAGTAGGTACCTGTATCAGTAGAGGTATGGAGGTAGGGGTGTGGAGGTACCTGTATCAGTAGGGGTATGGAGGTAGAGTTATGGAGGTACCTGTATCAGTAGAGGTATGGAGGTACCTGTATCAGTAGGGGTGTGGAGGTAGGGGTGTGGAGGTACCTGTATAAGTAGGGGTATGGAGGTACCCGTATCAGTAGAGGCTTGGAGGTAGGGGTGTGGAGGTACCTGTATCAGGACCTGCTCCCAGTTGGAGGTGTGATCAGGGGGTCTCAGGGCTCCTGGCAGCCTGAACTGTAGGTCCTCCTTCAGCTGCCATACAGGAGCCACGGTGGCTGCCTGGAACAGCTCACGCTCTTTCTGTAGGACCAGCTCTACAACACACACACATACACACAAACATACACACACACACACACACATACACACAAACACACACACATACACACAAACACACACGCACACACAAAAAAAAAAGATTTTTGAAATTTGTGAATCGATCTGAATCGCGATTCAAATGTGAATCGATTTTTCCCCCCATCCCTAATTGACATATACATACATATACACACACATGCATAAACCCACATACACATGTGCCCACACACACACACACTCATGTGAGGACTGAGAGCAGTGTTTACCGTAATGCAGCAGCTCAGAGAGGAAGCTTCTGTCAGGTGTGTGAGGTGAGCTGCTGTCTCCCAGACAGGCCTGCAGCTCAGCTTCTGCCCTTGCTCTGCTGTCTCCCAGACAGGCCTGCAGCTCAGCTTCTGCCCTTGCTCTGCTGTCTCCCAGACAGGCCTGCAGCTCAGCTTCTGCCCTTGCTCTGCTGTCTCCCAGAGAGGCCTGCAGCTCAGCTTCTGCCCTTGCTCTGCTGTCTCCCAGACAGGCCTGCAGCTCAGCTTCTGCCCTTGCTCTGCTGTCTCCCAGACAGGCCTGCAGCTCAGCTTCTGCCCTTGCTCTGGGGAGGGGGGGGGGACACATCAGTACAGGTTCCCTCTGCACACAAACAGTGTTTATATCCAGTTCTCCCATCAAAATATAATGGGACTGTAACTATAGAAACTGGATAGCTGGAAAGTTTCCTGTTTCTCTGTGAGCACTGCTCTCAGGAGCACTGGCTCGGAGCGCCTGCTCTGCCGTGTGTGGCGGTGGCAGTCCTCAGAGCAGCTTATTACTGGAGCCCACGCCTCTGAACACCATTAACCTTGCTTTACTCAGACACAGTCATTACCCAGAGAGCAGCCAGGAGCTGACTCTACCCTTCTCACTTCACCAGCACCGAGCACTGGCAAGGCCAGCCAGCCAGCCAATCAGCCCGCCAGACAGACAGCCAGCCAGCCAATCAGCCCGCCAGTCAGCCAGTCAGCCAGCCAGCCAATCAGCCCTCCAGCCAGCCAATCAGCCCGCCAGTCAGCCAGTCAGCCTGCTAGTCGAAATGAAGTACAACCAGCCCCCCACCTCTACTCTCTTTCATGATCCAATGTTAAAGGGGCCTGTCTTTACCCCCTCTGCCTGCTGTCCTCTCTCCCCCAGAGTCAGAGCTCCACAAGGCAGAGCAGTCTGTCCCCTATCCCCCCCTGCACAGCCTGAGTCAGAGCTCCACAAGGCGGAGCAGTCTGTCCACAGTGAGGGGTGGAAGGGCCACTTTACAGAGTCAGACAGCTCAGCTTTACAGCCAGACACAGACTTGTGCATGTATGCAGGGTGTGTGTGTGTGTATGTATGTATGTGCATGTGCATGCTTGGTGCATGTATGCAGGGTGTGTGTGTGTGTATGTATGTGCATGTGCATGCTTGGTGCATGTATGCAGGGTGTGTGTGTGTGTATGTGCATGTGCATGCTTGGTGCATGTATGCAGGGTGTGTGTGTGTGTGTATGTATGTGCATGTGCATGCTTGGTGCATGTATGCAGGGTGTGTGTGTGTGTATGTATGTGCATGTGCATGCTTGGTGCATGTATGCAGGGTGTGTGTGTGTGTGTATGTATGTGCATGTGCATGCTTGGTGCATGTATGCAGGGTGTGTGTGTGTGTGTTGGTGCTGTTGTCACCCTCACCCAGCCCAGGCCAGCCTGGTGCTCTCTCTGATCCACAGCTGGCGATGCTGCCGGCCCATGCTGCTCTCCCTGCTCGCCCTGGCAGCCTGGAGGGTCCTGACAACCTGCAGGAACAGACCAGCCACAACCACCACACACACACACACACACACACACACACACACACACACACACACACACACACACACACACAGGACAGTCAAAATCATCACACTGCTTTCCCTTCAGATTAGGAGAGCTTGTTATCAAACGTATCATAGTATTGACTACAGGACAGAGTATTTGGTTTGGGTTGGTTATTAAGGAGCATTGTGAAGGAATAGATGTTTGTCTGCTGTTGTAAGCCTTTTCATAACATGATATGTGGTTTAGAGACAGAACCAAAATAGTGTGTTTGGGTGTTGTTGTGTTAGCTTACTGTGGATTCAAACTGAGTTTCTGTTCTATGTTTCCTTGTCTTTGTGTCCTGGGAAAACGGTTTTTATTCAGGTTTTTGGTTTAGTCAGTGTATGCTATTCTGTCTTTGAAATATTGACTTTGAAAAGCCTGTAATCTGTGGGAATTCATGCGCAACGTCACCACTGTGGAAACGCATGAAAAGAAAATACACACGGGCAAATTGAAATATTCAGGTGGAACACGCATAACATACATGAGACGTGTTCCCTGTGGGAACAGAGGAAGGACATTTGTGTCTTAATCTCCCCTCATTTATTGGTCTTTTTCCTTTTTTTCATAGCCCTCCCGGTGAAAACATCTCATTGTTCTCTATCAGTCTAAATGTGCATAGGCCACTGGTTCAGATAATTACAGTTCTCACCTACTGTACATAGCATTGATTATATACTGTAAAATCTCCCACAGGATATGAAAACCACCCTTCAAGTCTTGTTTTATTGTATGCATAAGCCTACTGGAGCTGGATATGACATGAATAGCTTGGCTGTGGAACAATATGCAGCAGCTCTTTGAAAAAATCCAGAAAAATCAAGAAAAATCCAGAAAAGTAAACGGTGAAGGCATCATGAATAGAATTCCAATTATCTGGCACTTACACCTACCTGGACCTGCACAGACAAGATAGACACACCCGTACACAGCCAGCACACACACCTATACACACACACACACAAAACACACCTGAAGAGACATAGACACACCACACACACCAGCACACGGCACAGGCAGTGCACACACATCAACAGCACAAAGGACACACACCTTTACTCAGCACACACCTGTGAGGCTGTACACAAACACTGCTTCCTGTCCTGACAGACCTGCCTGACAACATCCTGTTTCCTGTCCTGACAGACCTGCATGACAAGATCCTGCTTCCTGTCCTGCAGACCTGCATGACAACATCCTGCTTCCTGTCCTGACAGACCTGCGTGACAACATCCTGCTTCCTGTCCTGACAGACCTGCGTGACAACATCCTGCTTCCTGTCCTGACAGACCTGCGTGACAACATCCTGCTTCCTGTCCTGACAGACCTGCTTGACAACATCCTGCTTCCTGTCCTGATAGACCTGCTTGACAACATCCTGTATGGCCCAGGCCTCTTCACCTGCTCAGCTGACCTGGTGCGCTCACCTCCCTCCTGACTAGCTAGATTCCAGCCTGGCTATCCAGGACGCTCCGCCTGTCTTTACACATGAACCAATCAGATCCTGTCCTGCAGAGATTCATGGTCATTTAGCCCCTCTCTGTGGGGAGATTCAGAGAAAGCGTGCTTTTCAGCAGGAGGGAGGGGCACTGACACAGGCTGTCTTATCTGGTCCATGCAGAGAGCTGGATTGGAGCGTGCCACAGGCAACAGTAATGAGACACTAAAAAGCTTCTGCCACAGTTTACCAATTAAAACACTGCAGGTCTACAAGACTAATCCCTTCTGCCCTCTGGGTTAACTTCTCACGCTGCTACCAGGCAGAAAGAGGCAGACAGAGAGAGGCAGGCAGAGAGAGGCAGGCAGAGAGAGGCAGACAGAGAGAGGGAGACAGAGAGAGGCAGACAGAGAGAGGCAGGCAAAGAGAGGCAGACAGAGAGAGGCAGATGCTGGAAACTTCAAACAGCTTTTTGGTTGATCCTATGGCTGCCTTATGAATATTCAAACAACAAATATTTAGTTTGACAAAGGTGATATTTTGGAGCACCATTAAGGGTTATTTAACATTTTGTTGTTTTATACAATCACATGTCTTAATGGATCAATGGTGAGTGTGTGTGTGTGTGTCCATATAGGAATGCTCAGTTCAACCACATACAAATGGACGCGTGTCTACAGTACTTTAAAGAGCACACACTAAAAATGTATTAATCGAAACAAGAACACCTTGGGCCTAATTCTTATTATTTATTAGGCCAAATATGCTATGACAATGTATTTTCCCAAAAACAAACCCACTATGTTTCAATTACAAACCATCCAATAGAATTCAACCTTCAATGGCATACTTTCATCAGATCCAATTACCTCTCCTGTTTGTGGGCTTAATGACCAAGAACACCACTAACAGTCAATCTCACTGAAGGCATGTTAAGTAGATACTCTGGCAACTACAGCTGTTATAGGAGACATGTGGACGTATCCTATTATCACTTCAGCTTTGCTATCATCACTCTGTCACTTAAGGAAGACAAACACACAGCACAGTTTACAGTGTTTAAACACATAGCACCCAGGTAATACAGCCCTCCCCGCCACTCACAGTACTACAAACATTGTCAGGAAAAGCCTATTGAAAGCCGACAGCAAATCAAAATGTACCTTTTGTCCGATCTGTGCAGTTTCCTGGCGTTTGGCCTCCACTAGGGCTTGTAGTTTGTTGTATTCAGCTGGTTTGTACCTGGAGCACCACAGCCCGTTCTTCATCTGCACAGCCAGACTTTCTGTTCCCATACAAGCAAGGCAGCACATGGAAGCTCTGTGTATTGGTAAACACATAGAGCACTAACGTCCTGGATCTCAAGAGGTTTCCATCTGTTGTACAGAAACATCTTGCTACAGCAATAGAATCTCCTGAGCTCTGGAAGGCTCCATCATAGAGAAGATCAAACACACACACACACACACAAACACAGACTCATACACACATACACAAAGAGACCCATACACACACACACACCCACAGGGAATATGAAGAAGCTGTGGTAGACAAACGATCCATGTCAGACAGGTTTAAAGTGGTTCAGCAGTGGATTCAGAAGACAGGTTAACTAACCCTGACCAGGCTTGTGCTAACAGCGGGGAAGGAAACACAAGCCTTCAGCAACTCACATCACAAGAACTTTGGGTCCGTTTTGTTCAAGACAGCAGTACAACAAGAGGTAAGCAAGTGTGGAGCAGGTGTGGAGTGATGTCACAGGTCACATGAGAGCTCACCTGTATCCTCGGCTCTGAAGGTGAGCTGGGGTCTTCCACTCATTGCTGCACATCTGTTGACCAGTCTAGAATAGACAATATCATCTCTTATTTGATATGTCCTCAGCAAAGAATACATGTATGTATACAAATAGAAATGGCTCTGCGAAGTTTGACTGAAAGGTCAACACTTCACCTCCACTCCAAAGTATTTCTGTAGTTTAATCAGCTTACTCAAAGGATTAAAACTTTATGACTACATTCAAGAGCGTAGCCTAACAAAGATAACTACTATTACAGAAAGAGTCCTCTATTGAACATTCAAGGTCTTAGAGATAACGGGAATAACCTCTGAATTCTCAGAGTCTCTCAAAAGTTAGTGAGGCTGACGCCAGGCGGGGCCCAGAGACAGATGGTGCAGTGCGGGATCAGACAGCACATCTCAGGGATTCCTCTACTCAGGGGATGGTCTGTTTGTTAGCTTGGACCAGCTCAAACAACACCGTCAACAACCTGGTTGGCTTTACTCATCTTGTAAAATACAACCAAATCAACATAAAGAAGCAACTGTTGGCCAATCCCTATAGTAGCCTATCCTGTGAGAGGAAATGACTGTATTTGTATGGACGGAGGTCCCAGCAGTAGAATAACATCAAATGTCTTTCAATGTAGAAATCAATTTTACATGGCAGAGCTGGGAAACCGTGAAGGCAGGAACCATCAGGAATAATTACTTTTGTTAATGCATGTGATTATGTGTGGAAGCCCCCCCATCATCCACCCATCTTCATTTAACTCCTCTACACTGGGTACAGCTGCTAATTCTGTCCACAACAATTCCATCTTCCAGTTAATATAAGTAATAGTATAAAATATCCTGTTTAGAGAAAGAGCCTGATATTTCATAGATATGAGAAATGTGAATAGACAGACGCCATCCTTTTCAAAACCACTGGAGAATGATGAGTGCTCAACTGTTACCATCAGCCCTCAGAAAGGGGTGTACAGAGCAGCACAGTGGGGGGGGGGGGGGGGGGTTAGGGTTCAAATAACCACATATCCTGGTAAGTTAAAACATAGAGAGCAAACGGCTGTCAAATGAGACAACATAAAAAGCAGGGCAGCCGGTAAGAGAAACCGAGGTGATGAACATTTCCATCGTTAATCACTGTATCCTACCTTATTACGGTCTCCTACCCAGCAGCGCTCATGTATTTGGTTGACAAAATTTGTAACCAAGGAAACTATTTTCTCCCTACGATTGGCCAATTCAACGATGAGAACGCCCTCTGTGCCAAACTGATCCAATGAGGACTGAGCTGCTAACCTACTGTGGGGTGACGTCATGTTTGCTAGTATTCCTTCGGAGTGAACGCAGGACACAGCCCGCTGCTCCTTCCTGACTATGGAGGCGAGTTCCACTCTTCCTCATGCAGGGGACTAAAAATCTGGACACACAGGGCTGCCACTTCCAGAGAAGTTAAATGTACCAATGTGGATTCGTGCCAAAACACAGCCATCTCAACAACAATCCTTCTACAGGTACTGACTTATTTCACTCCTTCGTTTAGAATGTAAAGAAAGCATCTGCATGGGTGACATCCAGACTTATTCGATCTATTAATAAAGTGCTAAACTAATTCAACATGTTAAGAATCTTGTGTGCGGTTGTTTCAGTCACACGTTCTTATTGCAAGATCCTAAAACCTCAACATCTAGCCAGGATCTTATAGCGCGCTAATCTTTTTCTTGTGACCGTTTCGCCGCCACGCACACCTTTTGAGGGACCTTCACATGTTGGCTTGTGTGCAGTTTAGCCGGAGCGCGGCTACATTGTAGTCTAAACTTTAAATGTTTAACGTAAGCCTTCATTACACAGACGACTTACGAAGGCGCTACTTAACACAAAAGTGTTTTACTTTTGATGACCTCGTCCTTGGGACGGTGATAAAACAGCCCAATAGCATTCACAAACAGCCAGGTGAGCTTTGTGTGTGGGAATCTTTGGAATGCGAGGTCGCCAAGGGGCGGAGATTGATGCGCTTCCGCACTTAAATGCAACGTTTTCTTGCTTACATTTAAAGCATGGATATTATATGGTCTTAAGCGACACTGGCTTGAACTATAATGTACACTGCAGCTTTTTCTTTGAACCCCCCCCCCCCCCCCCATAAGATTCCCCCATTCTGCTATCTGCACCAAGCCCGTTTGCTGAGACGACCTTTCGATCACGCTTCATAGGCTACTTGCAACGCAGTCTGTAAACTTAGCTGTCCAATGGATGTTCCAAACTAAATAGCCGACAAACATTCGGATGATAATTGATAACATGCTTTTGATGTGGCAGTATACGTTTTATATGTATCAAAACTCGATTAACTCCCGAGATTTACACACTGTCTTGACGGATATAAACTCGCAACATGCGGCATATGGCAGAAAGGCTACAGTCCCACCTCTCTCGGGAAATCGAGTGTCAAAGCGTGTCAGTATTCCTGTGCATTGCCTTGAAAAGAGGCAATTTTCTCCGATTGGGGACATAGTAGACGACAGCAAGGCTGTGTTTTTTAGCAACCCAAAGCTCGACCCGCTCGCAAATTGTGGCATGTTGGGTTATTTTAGATGCATACTCGACCTCTTTGTCAAGGTTTTCACCTCATGAATCCATTTGAAATGCACTGGGAATACTGAGTAAAAATCTGCACTTCCATTATGAAAAACAAGGGAATTGAAAATCTACTTTTAGAATGGTGAATTATCCTCAGTCACAGCAAGAAACTGATTTATGGTGTTGGTTACAAACTTGTTCATGTTTTTGTTCTAATGGTACATTAATAGGCTATTTGTATCCCTTCCATATTGTGGTGGCCATTACATCATACAACTATTACATTATGTCGATTTATCTTAAGGCTTCCATCCAAGGTTATGGGCGGAGCAGAAAAAGCCCACTTTCCACTTTTGCAAAAAACAGACATACTGAATAGTCTAATGTTTGAGACATGCATTTCCTTACTCGCACACTTTCACTCCACTTCTCTCTCACCCTCTTTCTACCTCTCTATCCTTCCAACCCTCTCTCTGTCCATCTCGCTCTTTGTCTCTCTCATGCTGGGGGAACTCTTCAGGGCTCTCTGTTCCTCGTGCTTCACATTACTGCACACTCCAAGCAGCTGACACATCTTTTAAAAGAATTCACTCACTCTGCGGGGGGAAAGCTTATTTTCTGGAGGTGTTTCAGCAAAGTCTCGAGATAAAAGTCTCAAGACTTGTTTTAAAGGAGTTTTTGTTGCGGGGAGTTTTTGCTGTTACATAAACTGTGATCAGTTGAGTTGTGCATGTTTAGTGTGAGGCTCATCAGCACTGATGTTTCATGCAAACCGTGACTGAGGTGCTGTGTGCTCTGGTCATGGTTTTTATTAATGTAATAAATTAAGTTATTGTTCTAGTCTGTTCGGCTGTTGACCATGAAATAAAAGCAAAGTTGTTCAGATGATGATGGGAACCAACTGACTAGATCTCTGCAGATACAAGTCCATTCTGCAAGCTTGCTAAAGGCCTTTTCATCTTCATATCGGTTTGATTGTTTGACCGTGGACTCATGGATGATTTTATTTAACAGGAACTGACATCAGTTGAATAGTTCAGACGTTCTTTGAAGAGCCCCTCCTGTTTTTTTCTCTCTCTCTGCTATTCTGCCTCGTCACATGCAGGCTTCAAGGAACACGCTGAGGAAAAAGTGCCTGTTATTTAAGTTTTCCCCTGTGTTAGGCTATATGTTGGAATTGTTCTCTTTCAACTTTGCTTCTTTTTTTTTCCAAAAATGTTATGCCTCAAAAAGACCTAGCACATCTAATCTTTGCCTTCAGTCTTTGAGGTAGCAAACAATTAGTTTTTTTTTGCTGAGAGGGGAGGTTAGGATTAGAGGAGGTATGTGAAATGGGTGGATAAACGTTGTCTTCCTCCTGCCTGACTTGGTCGTGAGGAGTAGCGCTGTGTCCCCGTAGGCCAGTTCCCTCTGCTAGTCTGAGGGTGTCTGAGCAGATGCTGGGACACACACCAGCCATCACTTCTTATCTTCTCCTGTTTCCCTTCAAATGCCCCTTATTGTGAACGTCCAGTCAGGTAGGGAGGAGTTCACCAGTATTCCTCAGCAGACCCCTTGAATCGCACGATGATATGTCGTGCCAGAGAGACAGCTCAAGTGCAGAGACGTATTGTGACAGCCTTCTCACAAACCACCCTCTGCCTTCTTCACCTGGCTCACTCTTAATGGCTGATGATTACCTGCTTAATGTGGGGTACTCTTCATCACTTTGATCACTTCTGGTAGTTTATGTGATGGGCAAAAGACATCCAAACAAGCAAGGAGCTTTCGTTCATTCTGCCTTGATACTTATTCTACTGCCTTGCTACTTATTCTACTGCCTTGATACTTATTATGTTGCATTGATACTTATTCTTTTTCCATCCCATCTCCCTCCCCACTTAGACTTTCCATCCCACATACAGTTTGCATGCTGTGGTGTAGAAAGAGTCGTGCTGCTACTTGAGGACAGCCACAAGTTGGAGACGGGAAATTCCACTGTGAGTTTGTAATTTTTATCACATGGAAGCCTCGTCTGGGAAGAGCTATGTGCGTTTGCAGTGACACAAACACTGAAGGAATGGTTGTTGGACATCTGTTGTACAAAGTAGAGACAACTGTTGATGAAAAAAACATCAACAGTTGTCTGTCATGTATCTTACCATGTTATATTTAATATGGCAGTCCTGGTGTCCCTTCTGGAAGAGCAGGTACGACAGGTTGCCTTTCCTGGCTCTGTCCAGCCGGCATCATGTACCACAGGCTGCCTTTCCTGTCTCTGTCCAGCCGGCATCATGTACCACAGGCTGCCTTTCCTGTCTCTGTCCAGCCGGCATCATGTACCACAGGCTGCCTTTCCTGGCTCTGTCCAGCCGGCATCATGTACAACAGGTTGCCTTTCCTGTCTCTGTCCAGCCGGCATCATGTACCACAGGCTCCCTTTCCTGTCTCTGTCCAGCCGGCATCATGTACCACAGGCTGCCTTTCCTGTCTCTGTCCAGCCGGCATCATGTACCACAGGCTGCCTTTCCTGGCTCTGTCCAGCCGGCATCTTGTACCACAGGCTGCCTTTCCTGTCTCTGTCCAGCCGGCATCATACTACCACAGGCTGCCTTTCCTGTCTCTGTCCAGCCGGCATCATACTACCACAGGCTGCCTTTCCTGGCTCTGTCCAGCCGTCATTATAAAAAAGCAGAAAATGGCAATTTCTTTGTGTGAATATGTTCAAATCTGTGATTCCAGCCTTAGACTTCACATGCAGTGTGGGAGGAGACATGCTATGGTGCGGATCAGGCTTGGTGTGCATCTGGCTGCTCAATGCTGATCTAACTGGATATGGAGATAAATTCCTGAAAGAGCTCCAGATTTCATGCTTTGGTTGGATCCTGAGCGGCTGAAGATAATAAAGAACACAAAACATGTCAGCGCTTTGAGAGATTAGGCCTCACAAAAGATTTTTGTCCAGTGAAATGGCTCTCCCTAGTCCTGGCCTGCTGAGTCTGAAATATGGAGCCACTCCACTCCAGTCCTGCCCTATGTGACCAGCTCCAGTCCTGCTCTATGTGACCAGCTCCAGTCCTGCCCTATGTGACCAGCTCCAGTCCTGCCCTATGTGACCAGCTCCAGTCCTGCCCTATGTGATCAGCTCCAGTCCTGCCCTATGTGACCAGCTCCAGTCCTGCCCTATGTGACCAGCTCCAGTCCTGCACTATGTGACCAGCTCCAGTCCTGCCCTATGTGACCAGCTCCAGTCCTGTCACCAGCTCCAGTCCTGCCCTATGTGACCAGCTCCAGTCCTGCTCTATGTGACCAGCTCCAGTCCTGCCCTATGTGACCAGCTCCAGTCCTGCCCTATGTGACCAGCTCCAGTCCTGCCCTATGTGACCAGCTCCAGTCCTGTCACCAGCTCCAGTCCTGCCCTATGTGACCAGCTCCAGTCCTGCACTATGTGACCAGCTCCAGTCCTGCCCTATGTGACCAGCTCCAGTCCTGTCACCAGCTCCAGTCCTGCCCTATGTGACCAGCTCCAGTCCTGCCCTATGTGACCAGCTCCAGTCCTGCCCTATGTGACCAGCTCCAGTCCTGCCCTATGTGACCAGCTCCAGTCCTGCCCTATGTGACCAGCTCCAGTCCTGCCCTATGTGACCAGCTCCAGTCCTGCCCTATGTGACCAGCTCCAGTCCTGCCCTATGTGACCAGCTCCAGTCCTGCTCTATGTGACCAGCTCCAGTCCTGCTCTATGTGACCAGCTCCAGTCCTGCCCTATGTGACCAGCTCCAGTCCTGCCCTATGTGACCAGCTCCAGTCCTGCCCTATGTGACCAGCTCCAGTCCTGTCACCAGCTCCAGTCCTGCCCTATGTGACCAGCTCCAGTCCTGCACTATGTGACCAGCTCCAGTCCTGCCCTATGTGACCAGCTCCAGTCCTGTCACCAGCTCCAGTCCTGCCCTATGTGACCAGCTCCAGTCCTGCACTATGTGACCAGCTCCAGTCCTGCCCTATGTGAACAGCTCCAGTCCTGCCCTATGTGACCAGCTCCAGTCCTGCCCTATGTGACCAGCCAGCATTGAATAAACAAGCTGCTTTACTGTGAATAACACTGGTGGTTGCCCAGCTGTGGAGGCTTTCCCACCAGCTCCTTCCTCACTACCCTGCCGCCTGCCTGCACCTGCTCCTTCCTCACTACCCTGCCGCCTGCCTGCACCTGAATGCAGCATCTTCCTGAATATTTAAGGGTTTGTTACCTTAACACTCTGGACAATCATTCTCCAGTTACCGAAGATAAATGATTAAATAAGACTGTTCCGGCAGCCTGTGTAAACGAACAGGGCCTCCGTAGATTAGGTCTTTAGCAGTGACCTGGACAGCGACACATAACCTGGTATGACACTCTGAGATGAGATGTCATGTACCGTAAGTAACTCAAGTGGAGCTGCGGCCACTAAAGGGACCAAGGAGTTTTGTGGCGCGTCAAAATAGTTCTGGGTCTGAGTTATGTAGCCAGATAAAGGTTGCAAACCCCTTTTAAGAGGGCTGAAAGACGAGGACGCATCCTATCCTGCTGTGTTGATCTAGGGTCTGTCTCTGTGAAATATTACACATGGTGTCTGCTGTCACCGCCCCAGTGATCGTACAAGGCTGCTTGGCTTCTGGATTTAGAAAGAGGTGAAGGCATCTCTCCTGTGACAGCTAGTCTAGCAGTCATGAGGGCTGATGTCAGGTTCATGCAGGCTCCAGGACCATGTGTGAAATCCGAGCCAGTCTGCAGGATATCTCTGCCTCACCTGTTGTAAGATATTATTTGTAAAAGTAGATTGAAGATTCACCTTTTATATCTTCTTTTTTTTTTTTTTTAAGCAAATGTCAAGCCATTTAAAATGTTATATGTCAGGAAAATTAACTTTCCAAAGAGGGGTTGATACTTTGAAACTGAACAAATACAGTTCAAGCTCATGACATTTACAATGGCATTTCATGGGTCGTAGTGTGTTGTGTTGCTGTGGAGTTGCACAGGGTCCCAGTGTGTTGTGTTGCTGTGGAGTTGCACAGGGTCCCAGTGTGTTGTGTTGCTGTGGAGTTGCACAGGGTCACAGTGTGTTGTGTTGCTGTGGAGTTTCACAGGGTCACAGTGTGTTGTGTTGCTGTGGAGTTGCACAGGGTCCCAGTGTGTTGTGTTGCTGTGGAGTTGCACAGGGTCCCAGTGTGTTGTGTTGCTGTGAAGTTGCACAGCAGATGTTGGTGATCCGGAGCTCCTCTGGTTAAAGACGCTTTAGTGCAGTGTCTTGATAAAGTGACTATGTCAAAGCTAATGGCGGTGGAGGCTGTAGGATATGGTGGTGAGCAGGCTGGAGGCTGGAGGATATGGTGGTGAGCAGACTGGAGGCTGTAGGATATGGTGGTGAGTAGACTGGAGGATATGGTGGTGAGCAGACTGGAGGATATGGGGGTGAGCAGGCTGGAGGATATGGGGGTGAGCAGGCTGGAGGATATGGGGGTGAGCAGGCTGGAGGATATGGGGGTGAACAGGCTGGAGGCTGGAGGATATGGGGGTGAGCAGACTGGAGGTTGGAGGATATGGGGGTCAGCAGAATGGAGGCTGTAGGATATGGGGGTGAGCAGACTGGAGGCTGTAGGATATGTGGGTGAGCAGACTGGAGGCTGGAGGATATGGGGGTGAGCAGACTGGAGGATATGGGGGTCAGCAGAATGGAGGCTGTAGGATATGGGGGTGAGGAGGCTGGAGGATATGGGGGTCAGCAGACTGGAGGCTGGAGGATATGGGGGTCAGCAGAATGGAGGCTGTAGGATATGGGGGTGAGCAGACTGGAGGCTGTAGGATATGGGGGTGAGCAGACTGGAGGCTGTAGGATATGGGGGTGAGCAGACTGGAGGCTGTAGGATATGGGGGTGAGCAGACTGGAGGATATGGGGGTCAGCAGAATGGAGGCTGTAGGATATGGGGGTGAGCAGGCTGGAGGATATGGGGGTCAGCGACTGGAGGCTGGAGGATATGGGGGTCAGCAGACTGGAGGCTGGAGGATATGGGGGTGAGCAGACTGATATTACTTGAATTAATCAAACATTTCTACTGTACTTTTCCCTTCAGTTTTTTTACTTTCAGCTTAAAGCTTAGAGACATGATCCTAGGAACGTATAAATCCCAGAATAAACCTGTAATTTCCTTCGTCTGTGTAACGCTAGAAAGTTTGACATTTGGCACATTGTGAACTCGGCTACGGTTGCTATGCTAACAGCTAAATATAATGTTGAACAGCCAGTCTGTTAAAAGAGCTCAACATTTTCATCTCCTAATTCAAGTTGTTAGTTTCTGGGGATAGAAAGCCTAATATTGTCCTTTCTTGTGTGCTTCACTCTAACTCAACTTTGCCAAACCTTTAAAACTGTGAAACTCCAGCTGCTTCTCATGCACATGGAATGCTTAGTCATTACTTGGAATATAGAAAATGGAAGGCGGAAGAGTTGAATGTAGGTGTGAAGAAGACAGAGATGGTTCTCTGCTCTGCAGCTTCCTGTAGATAGACATCTCCCGGCGATGCCTTTGATAAACCCATCCATTCCACAGTGCAGCAGTAAACTCACTCATGAATCAAACCTGAGAGGACGACTAAAGGGGAATTTATTTTACTAACCTGCTGACTGTGATTTACTCTTAAATTAAAGCTGCTGTCATAGATCCTACAAGCCCTCTAACCCTCCTGCTCCAATGAGAAGCCCCCTAACCCTCCTGCTCCAATGAGATGCCCCCTAACCCTCCTGCTCCAATGAGAAGCCCCCTAACCCTCCTGCTCCAATAAGAAGCCAAGCTGAGACTGCGTTGCAGGAGGGTTAGGGGGCTTCTCATTGGAGCAGGAGGGTTAGGGGGCTTCTCATTGGAGCAGGAGGGTTAGGGGGCTTCCCATTGGAGCGCTGCATATTCCCCGGCCTGTGATTCAAGTAACACAAGCCACCATGCAGCCTTCAACTCTTTCAAATACGTCTTGTTCCCTGGATGTTCTTCCACAGTGATTTCTTGGACATGCAGTATGTGGCGGACTGAAAGGGCAACAGGGAGGTGGCTGGACAGTTTGCCATTTCTTTCGTTTCCTTTTCTCCACACATCATGGCTCAGTGCGTTAGCTCTCTGTTTGATGAAACTGCAATCTGTTAATGTTTCATTTATTTTCACGAAGAGTCAAAGGTAGTCAGTGTGTCCCCTAGGATTTTTTTTTTAGCAGTGGGGGCAGGTCAGGTCATGAACTGACAACATAAGTTATACGACTTACAGTTCTCAAGGACGCACACTCGCAATCTCACCTGCGCTGTGAAGCGCGTCTGTGCTATTCTCCGACATGCGCTCTAACAATCACGGCTAATAGACGGCCTAACATTTTGTACAGCTCTAATTCTGATACCGTGGTGGCAGAAATGTAACCGTGGCGGGCCACCACGGAAAAATCAACACAGTGGAAACACTGGGTAGGTTCCGAAACAAGACTCATCTGTTGCTTTAATGTAGGTGGTTAGGATCCAGGACTCTTCTTCTACTGTGCTATTCTTGTGTGGATAGTAGGGTCAAAATAGGTTAATGTTGTGAAACCTTATCTCTGTGGGAACATAGATATTTTCGTCCGGATTTTCGAAAGGGTGATGTTTTTTTTGTCGACCTTACATAATGTGTCCTTGACTACATTCCACACTCTCATTGATTCAAGTTGCCCATTCAGAGGACAGTACAACGTGTCAAGTATTTAGTATCTCTGTGCGGGCGTGTGAGGCAGGTGTGAGGCGGGCTGCGTGAGGCAGGTGTTCGGCGGGCGGCATGAGGCGGGCGGCACGAGGCGGGCTCAGGACTGTGACCCCGATGAGGACGTTCCTCAGCAGATTCAGGGCGACAGCAGGACGTCTGCTGGCTTTTTAATGAGGCAAACCACGGAGAAACGGACAGATTCAGAGATCAAAACCATCCTCTCCTTAATTTCACCCTCTTATCTTCAAGGCTGGGCCGCTTTTCACACTTACAATGTGTCCCTCCATGGCCTTATCACCGCCGGGGTGCAGGAGCACATGAAGAGGCGAGATTCCCTTCACAATCCCGTCACTGTAGAAGAATGTGGGAATTGTCACAATGTAGTCCTTACCTGTTTCAAGGCCATTTCAGGACTGTTATTAAAGGGGACTGAAGGGGTGTGTTGTGGGTATAGCTGAGTGGTACAGCATTTCCCTGCACATTGACACCCCCCTTCCCCCATGTACTTTTGCTTTAGATTCATAAGGGGTTCATAAGGGTTATAATGACGTCAATAGCGGAGCCCTTTATGACCTGCAGCGTTGAGTACTAGGAAGACTGACAGGTTGTTAGGGCCAACGTTCATTTGCTGGGTCAGAGGTCAGAGGTGTTCACAGAGAGATCAGGTAAACAGGAGGAGGCCCAGGGGGATGAGGGCTTTCAGCTGATAATAAGCTGTTGGAGAAGGCACAGTGTCTCTCTCTGCCATGATGAGACCTAAATGACTGTCTCTGCACCCATATTTACAAGATCATTTGAAGAGAAATCTGTTTCATCCAGAACGCCAAGGCTATAATTAAAAAGGCTCTCTTAAACGCCGTTATCAGCAGCACCCCCTCATTTGAATGGACGGCGGTTCATCTGTCTGACCCTACCACGTCCGTTTTGAGGCACTGAGGATTTAATAAGCTGCGCTGTATGCAGATGAGACACCAGCGCTCCCTGTTTATCTCTTGCTCTTCTGAGCTTCCTGTTTATCTCCTGTCTTCTGAGCTTCCTGTTTATCTCCTGCTCTTCTGAGCGGCACTTCCTGTTTATCTCCTGCTCTTCTGAGCTTCCTGTTTATCTCCTGCTCTTCTGAGCGGCGCCGTGGACGCCTGGCACTTCCTGCCCTCCGGATGCGCCGTCTTCCCTCCTGGCGACTGGAGCCTGCCTCGCCACGGCCCAGGAGTCTGCCTCGTCATGGCCCAGGAGCCTGCCTCGTCAGGGCCCAGGAGTCTGCCTCGTCATGGCCCAGGAGTCTGCCTCGTCACGGCCCAGGAGCCTGCCTCGTCAGGGCCCAGGAGCCTGCCTCGTCATGGCCCAGGAGTCTGCCTCGTCAGGGCCCAGGAGTCTGCCTCGTCATGGCCCAGGAGTCTGCCTCGTCACGGCCCTGGAGCCTGCCTCGTCATGGCTCCTCGGAGGTGATGTGGTTGGAGACTCCTAGTTCATGACGTTTATCTAGTCTTAGTGGGGTAACTGTGTCATTTCCAGTCTGTGTTCAGGATTCCCAGGTCCACTGCTGTCAGCTTCAGTGTCGACAAGCTCGTCCAAGAGCGTTAACAGCAGGTCGTGTGTCTATGGCTTTCACTGACTGCTGTGTTGACTCTCGTACCAAGCTACTGGCACTGTTCTTTTCCTTACTCGAATGTCGACCGTTTTCTGGCCTGCATTGAAACAGGTAGCACTGTAAAAGAACCCAGCGTGTGGCTGGGCATTGTCACGCTAGTGTTCAGACAGAAGGATGTTGATTGGTTATACAATGCTAACATGTAATTGTTCACTGTGAAATGTCATTATTGTCCTTACAAACACTATCTTCCCTAAAAACATTCTCTTCACTACAAACATTCTTTAAACTACAAACATTCTCTTAGTCTGTGCTGTCTGTCATTTTCCTTGAGGTTTCCCTAACAGGATGTAACGCGATCAGGCTTGTTGTGTCCACTCTGATCTGCATGAGACTTGTCAGGTCTGTTTCTCACTGCCCTATGTCACTAACGTCACTGTTGTCATCATAAACAGATGCCTCAGCCACACTGCCACCCTGGGAAGTAACGTGTTTTATGGTTCATTTAAACCTATCAAGTGTTCACAATGAAATGACATGGTACATGAGCAATGACATTGTAAGGAAACGAAAACGAGCTAAACATTTCTTTAGTATTCATTCATAAATGTACAGTTGAATGTTGCGTGGATGTGTGTAGGAGATCAGAAAGAGAATTTTGAAGGCTGAAGGCTGATCCTGCTTCCTGCTTGTGTCTGGGGGGGGGGGGTCAGTACACACGACTAAAGCCCCTGCCAGACACCCTGAGAGGATGGGCTGGAGATCTGAATGTGATCATAATCGTCCCTATAGCCTCACATAGCACACTGACGCCCTGTCGCATCCTTCACACTCTGTATACACAGGACATGACAACCCCGGGGGGAGAGGGGGGTAAATGGTGATGACTCCTCTGCTCTATAATGAACCTGTAAGCAGACCCTGTTGATGAAGAGCCAGCCCTCTAAGCTAGGCTAATGCTGCTCTTAGCCTGTGATTGATCAGTCCTCTCTAGATAGCTCATCTGCTGCTGTGCACGCTCAGTGATTCAACTCTAGACAGCTGCTTTGTGGGTAACCCGGGAACAGCCAGTAGTGAACCAATTGTGATGCAAATTGGCCCTTTATACTGTATTAGCTATTTCTGTCATTTTCAGATTTCTTTTACCTGGACTCACTCAATCTATGAAATCCTGTCGTGTTACATTGTTGGTATTGAAATGTGAGAAGCACCTGATCTGGCCTGAAATGAGAGGAATGAAAGACGGCACCTCCTGCTTGTCAGTCAGAATAGAATGGAACATTGATGAAATAGAAATCATTACCGTCCTCAGGTGAAGTACTGAACAAGTTTCTTCCGACACAGATCACCATTTCAGACTAGCATCTCACCCCCAGGGACTACCATCTCACCCCCAGGGACTAGCGTCTCACCCCCAGGGACTAGCATCTCACCCCCAGGGACTAGCATCTCACCCCCAGGGACTAGCATCTCACCCAGGGACCAGCATCTCACCTCCAGGGCCTAGCATCTCACCTCCAGGGCCTAGCATCTCACCCCCAGGGGTTAGCATCTCACCCAGGGACCAGCATCTCACCTCCAGGGACTAGCATCTCACCCAGGGACTAGCATCTCATCCAGGGACCAGCATCTCACCCCCAGGGACTAGCATCTCACCCAGGGACCAGCATCTCACCTCCAGGGACTAGCATCTCACCCCAGGAACTAGCATCTCACCCCCAGGGACTAGCATCTCACCCCCAGGGACCAGCATCTCACCCCCAGGGACTAGCATCTCACCTCCAGGGACTAGCATCTCACCCCCAGGGACTAGCATCTCACCCAGGGACCAGCATCTCACCTCCAGGGCCTAGCATCTCACCCAGGGACCAGCATCTCACCCCCATGGACTAGCATCTCACCCCCAGGGACCAGCATCTCACCCCCAGGGACTAGCATCTCACCCCCAGGGACCAGCATCTCACCCCCAGGGACTAGCATCTCACCCCCAGGGACCAGCATCTCACCCCCAGGGACTAGCATCTCACCTCCAGGGACTAGCATCTCACCCAGGGACTAGCATCTCACCTCCAGGGACTAGCATCTCACCCAGGGACTAGCATCTCACCTCCAGGGACTAGCATCTCACCCAGGGACTAGCATCTCACCCAGGGACTAGCATCTCACCTCCAGGGACTAGCATCTCACCCCCAGGGACTAGCATCTCACCCCCAGGGACTAGCATCTCTCCCAGGGACTAGCATCTCTCCCAGGGACTAGCTTCTCACCCCCAGGGACTAGCATCTCACCCCCAGGGACCAGCATCTCACCCCCAGGGACTAGCATCTCACCCAGGGACCAGCATCTCACCCCCAGGGACCAGCATCTCACCCCCAGGGACCAGCATCTCACCCAGGGACCAGCATCTCACCCCCAGGGACCAGCATCTCACCCCCAGGGACTAGCATCTCACCTCCAGGGACTAGCATCTCACCCCCAGGCCATCACACTTCTCAATCAGCAGCCTCTTCAATCCATTGGCACTTCAACACTTTACATTTATAAGATTTCATTCCCATCTCTTAATTTCCCAGTACAACTACTTTATATTGCTACAGCCACTTTTTGGTAATTTTTTACTTTTCGTCCAGTATTTTTTTAAATTAAGATTTGCCATTTATTGTACTTTTCTTGTTGTATTTTTATACCTACTACATGGCTCTTGCCGTGTCTTAAGAATGTGATTGCCCAGAGTGACCTGTGTTATAATGTGAAAACAAGGCAAATGCATCTCATTGACTTGACTTTGACCACTCGCGTGTATGGACATGAAGAAGCGTTTTGGCTGTGCCCTGCCTCCTTCTTCAGCCTTGATTCTAGCAGAGTCATTTACCCCCCAATCAGTGTAATTCATGTCTTCACGCTTTGGCTGCATGTTGCTGATGACATGTTCCAAACAGCTGATGACAAACCATCCTGAGGCTGGAGATGTGGAGAGGGGAGGGGGTGGGGGTGGGGCGTTCCAGACAACAGGACTCTTGCTGTGTCCTGTTGGATGACCACATCGCTGCCTCAGGGTTGGAATGGTTCCAGAATTTACACACGGATGAAATCCCGTAGCCTGAAGTCATGTTCCTCCTGATTTTGTGAGGATGACAAGCCTGTCTTTCTGTGATGGAAGAACCTGAGCTTGCCTTGTCTGTGTTGGTGTGTGTCCTGCAGGAACACGCCTGGCAGCAGGGGAGGGCTGGGATTGATGGGTTATGTATCAGATGATGTGTGGGACGGGCTGTTCCCTAGTATGAGTGTGTTTCCTGTCGCTCCCTGAGCCAAGCCCATCCCTATACACACACACACTACGTGTGCTCAGATTGACCCTGATTAGGTAAGATATTTCAACATCTGTGGGCAGTATTTCAAGATGGAGGCAGGCCTGGGCTCTGGATCAGAGGAGTCCTCGTGTCCTGTCTCTTCCTGCTCTGCCGTGTCCTGTCTCTTCCTGCTGTGCCGTGTCCTGTGTCTTTCTGCTGTGCCGTGTCCCGTCTCTTCTTGCTGTGCCGTGTCCCGTCTCTTCCTGCTCTGCTGTGTCCTGTCTCTTCCTGCTGTGCCGTGTCCTGTCTCTTCCTGCTGTGCCGTGTCCCGTCTCTTCTTGCTGTGCTGTGTCCCGTCTCTTCCTGCTCTGCTGTGTCCTGTCTCTTCCTGCTGTGCTGTGTCCTGTCTCTTCCTGCTGTGCCGTGTCCTGTCTCTTCCTGCTGTGCCGTGTCCTGTCTCTTCCTGCTGTGCCGTGTCCTGTCTCTTCCTGCTCTTCCTGCTCTGCCGTGTCCTGTCTCTTCCTGCTGTGCCGTGTCCTGTCTCTTCCTGCTGTGCCGTGTCCTGTCTCTTCCTGCTGTGCCGTGTCCTGTCTCTTCCTGCTGTGCCCTGTCCTGTCTCTTCCTGCTGTGCTGTGTCCTGTCCATTCATTCCAGTAAGCTTGGGTACGTGCCTCCAGCTCTCTGCAGCCTTCTGCTTCCTTACTGTACCTCACCATCCTCTAGACTAGTGGTTCTCAATCCTGGTCCTCGGGACCCCATGCCCTGCATGTTTGATTTATTTCCCTGCTCCAACACACGGCCCATTTATTTGAATCAGGTGTGTTGGAGCAGGGAAACGTCTAAAACATGCAGGACAGGGGGTCCCGAGGACCAGGACTGAGAACCACTGCTCTAGACAGTACCAGGGTAGGACTATATAGGTCTGGGGTTGATTTTATATAGTCTGGATTGTGTGTGTGTGCGCCCTCGTGCGTGTGCACGCTCCTTCAGGGCCTAGAGCTCTGGCTGGGAGACATTCCACAGCAGCTGGGTGGGGCAGCCAGAGGAAAAGCATTTTCAGCTGTCGAGAGCAACAGAAAGTCAAACGTTTAGGAATCTAATAATAGTTGGTGTTTTTCTGTCAAAAACAGCACTTAAGACAGACGCACAGATTCATCTTTTGCTGGACTCCTTAATAGTATTCGCTCCACTTGAGGAATACTGTGCGGTCATGGTACTGTTGATATTTTGACAGAGAATTCTGTAACCCTGGTCTGAGGGGGTTTCTGTAGGGCTGTGCTACAAACAATGATTGGACTCCCCAGGATCTGTTTGTGTGTTTGCATATGTGCTGAGAACCAGCTTACATCAATTACTTTTGTATGTCTGGCTTCTCTCTTCAGCGGTATTTAAATGTGTGTGCGTGTTTTGCTGAATAGTTTGTGCATGGGTTTTCAGAGGCAGCTAGTACTAAGAAATGCATTAAGCGAAAGCTGCAGCCTTGATAAATGCTTTACTTGGCTCAATGCAGTTGCTACAATTTGGTATCGATCATGCTTAGGGAGGTCTGTAAAGGCTCACCAGACCACAAATATCACTTTAATTTAGCTAAGTCAATACGCTCTTTGAAAGCAGCAATTAAGCATGCCAGGTCTGTGGGGACACTGCCTGTGAGCCGCTGTACCCTGGAGGCCCCACGCTCCTAATACAACGTCCTGACGGGTCACTGGAGGCCCCGCGCTCCTAATACAACGTCCTGACGGGTCACTGGAGGCCCCACGCTCCTAATACAACGTCCTGACGGGTCACTGGAGGCCCCACGCTCCTTATCCAACGTCCTGACGGGCACTGGAGGCCCCACGCTCCTAATACAACGTCCTGACGGGTCACTGGAAGCCCCACGCTCCTAATACAACGTCCTGACGGGTCACTGGAGGCCCCACGCTCCTTATACAACGTCCTGACGGGTCACTGGAAGCCCCACGCTCCTTATACAACGTCCTGACGGGTCACTGGAAGCCCCACGCTCCTTATACAACGTCCTGACGGGTCACTGGAAGCCCCACGCTCCTTATACAAGGTCCTGACGGGTCACTGGAGCCCCCACGCTCCTTATACAAGGTCCTGACGGGTCACTGGAGCCCCCACGCTCCTTATACAACGTCCTGACGGGTCACTGGAAGCCCCACGCTCCTTAAACAACGTCCTGACGGGTCACTGGAGGCCCCACGCTCCTTATACAACGTCCTGACGGGTCACTGGAGCCCGCACGCTCCTTATACAATGTCCTGACGGGTCACTGGAGGCCCCACGCTCCTTATACAATGTCCTGACTGGTCACTGGAGGCCCCACGCTCCTTATACAATGTCCTGACGGGTCACTGGAGGCCCCACGCTCCTTATACAACGTCCTGACGGGTCACTGGAGGCCCCACGCTCCTAATACAACGTCCTGACGGGTCACTGGAGGCCCCACGCTCCTTATACAATGTCCTGACAGGTCACTGGAGGCCCCACGCTCCTTATACAATGTCCTGACGGGTCACTGGAGGCCCCACGCTCCTTATACAACGTCCTGACGGGTCACTGGAGGCCCCACGCTCCTTATA
Organism: Hypomesus transpacificus; assembly: GCF_021917145.1. Taxonomy (NCBI): domain Eukaryota; kingdom Metazoa; phylum Chordata; class Actinopteri; order Osmeriformes; family Osmeridae; genus Hypomesus; species Hypomesus transpacificus. The sequence continues at coordinate 20,433,214 of NC_061082.1, read as the reverse complement.
CAATGTCCTGACGGGTCACTGGAGGCCCCACGCTCCTTATACAACGTCCTGACGGGTCACTGGAGGCCCCACGCTCCTTATACAACGTCCTGACGGGTCACTGGAGGTCCTCTCTGGAGTGATCGGGACGCTTAGATGGACGGTCATTATGACGTTGTTTGACTTATTTTAACTTGTTTAGGGAGAAGTGAGGAATGGCCGTCTGACTGACCTTGGGGAGAGAGAGTTTTAATGGGATGCTAACCCTAGCCTGATATATATGGAAGCAAATCGTGACCAAAATTCAAATGAAAATGCATTTCCAGAAATGCATTTTCATTTTAAGAATGTGGCTGCATTATTTGACTCATAAATCAAATTAGTATTCAATCATCCTATTTGCATTTTCATTTTCTTCTTTAAGACTGCTCATTCTTTCCCTTAATTAAAATGAATACGAAAAAGACATTTGAAATTTAATTTTCAAAATATGCCCCAGCAAATAGATACCAAAATTCAATTTGAAATGTAAAATTTGAAAATGAAAATGCATTTCCAGAAATGCATTTTCATTTTAAGAACGTGGCTGCAAAATCGTGACCACAATTCAAATTCAAATGCATTTCCAGAAATGCATTTTCATTTTCAAGAACGTGGCTGCAAAATCGTGACCACAATTCAAATTCAAATGCATTTTCAGAAATGCATGTTCATTTTAAGAACGTGGCTGCAAAATCGTGTCCACAATTCAAATTCAAATGTATTTCCAGAAATGCATTTTCATTTTAAGAATGTGGCTGCATTATTTGACTCATAAATCAAATTAGTACTGATTAGTACTGAGCGGACATTGCATTTTAATTTTCATGTTCTGCCCGCAAAGAACTGCCCATAATTCGAAAACGAAAATGCATTCTGAGCGGCGCAGTAGAGTGACGTCAGTAGCCGCTCTTCTTCAGCTCCCTGCTGACCGAGCTACCCATCTTGTTCGGTAGGGGGCGGTGTTCACATACGCATTGCATTACATGACAAATGTGCCGGGAAATTGATTGAATTGCCGGGTCTTTAGAGGACGCATCACAGATCATGGCGCTCCCTCAAATTGTGCAGACACTGATAGAATTAGCTGAGCTGGTAGAAACTAATAATATATCTGAGTCTGATGCCCGTGACCGAGTAGAACAAGTCACAGAGAGCTTGGCTGCATACTCTGCCGTCACAGACGTACACATTAATGAGGTTGCCATAGTAAACCTCTCTTCAGTCCTGGAACGGCTGGATGCTGTGGTGGAGCCTCAAATGGGACGGGGACGACCAACCATCCACATCCCGTTCGAGTCCATCGAAAACTATTTATTAAATGGTCTACTTTTTCCTGTGAAAGCAAGCTGTTTCACCTTTGGCCTGGTTCAGACAAAATCTGAATTTCCGCAATCTGAATTTGAATTTCCGCAATCTGAATTTCAAGAATCTGAATTCCTGCAATCTGAATTTTAGAATGTTTTATTTTTGGATCAAAATAATTCAGTTGTATTAAATTTGGCATACAAATAATTCAGATATTATATATTCAACAGCAATATATTTCAGTTTTATGAAATTCGACACACAAATATTTCAGATCTTTCATATTCAAATTCAGATACTTTTGTCAGCTTTCTAGCTCCATAAATCCGTTGCTTTGGATCCTCCGACGGATGGTCTGGTGGCCGACAACAGCTCCGCTATGTCCTTTATTTTTAAACCATTTAATAAATAGTTTTCGATGGACTCGAACGGGATGTGGATGGTTGGTCGTCCCCGTCCCATTTGAGGCTCCACCACAGCATCCAGCCGTTCCAGGACTGAAGAGAGGTTTACTATGGCAACCTCATTAATGTGTACGTCTGTGACGGCAGAGTATGCAGCCAAGCTCTCTGTGACTTGTTCTACTCGGTCACGGGCATCAGACTCAGATATATTATTAGTTTCTACCAGCTCAGCTAATTCTATCAGTGTCTGCACAATTTGAGGGAGCGCCATGATCTGTGATGCGTCCTCTAAAGACCCGGCAATTCAATCAATTTCCCGGCACATTTGTCATGTAATGCAATGCGTATGTGAACACCGAACAACCGAACAAGATGGGTAGCTCGGTCAGCAGGGAGCTGAAGAAGAGCGGCTACTGACGTCACTCTACTGCGCCGCTCAGAATGCATTTTCGTTTTCGAATTATGGGCAGTTCTTTGCGGGCAGAACATGAAAATGAAAATGCAATGTCCGCTCAGTACTAATCAGTACTAATTTGATTTATGAGTCAAATAATGCAGCCACATTCTTAAAATGAAAATGCATTTCTGGAAATACATTTGAATTTGAATTGTGGACACGATTTTGCAGCCACGTTCTTAAAATGAACATGCATTTCTGAAAATGCATTTGAATTTGAATTGTGGTCACGATTTTGCAGCCACGTTCTTGAAAATGAAAATGCATTTCTGGAAATGCATTTGAATTTGAATTGTGGTCACGATTTTGCAGCCACGTTCTTAAAATGAAAATGCATTTCTGGAAATGCATTTTCATTTTCAAATTTTACATTTCAAATTGAATTTTGGTATCTATTTGCTGGGGCATATTTTGAAAATTAAATTTCAAATGTCTTTTTCGTATTCATTTTAATTAAGGGAAAGAATGAGCAGTCTTAAAGAAGAAAATGAAAATGCAAATAGGATGATTGAATACTAATTTGATTTATGAGTCAAATAATGCAGCCACATTCTTAAAATGAAAATGCATTTCTGGAAATGCATTTTCATTTGAATTTTGGTCACGATTTGCTTCCATAGATATAGTGTGTTAGGACTCCTGCATGATGGAGGTTAAAGGTTCATTTAGCCTTGTGGACAAATGAAGCAACCACTCATTTGAAGACTTCTGATTTTTTCAAATTGATATGCAGAGAGAGAAAATCCCTTCACAAGTGTGGGTGTGCAGAAAACTGTCTTCATGACGGCGTAGCTATCCCTCTAAGTGGGTAATTAAGTAGCAACATTTACATTTGTACTGTGTAGCTGGTTTGGTACGAGCTGGTGGTTCCTGGACGTGTTGGCCCGAGACTGACTAATCAACGTTTGACCTCTGCTGCTCATCTGGGACTCCCTGCCTCTGGAGTTCAAACTCGTGATTTCCGAGCAGATGTATTTTTCTCCACGCTGCTCGTCATTGTTGGAGGACTGACCTGGTTAATTTAGTTGTCAATCAGCCTTGTGAAGCTTTCCATTTGAATTCTCCTCTGCTTGTCTGTCTTCTTGCCTGCATGCATGCCTCCCCATCTCTCTCTGTGTCTCTCTGTGTCTCTCTGTGTCTCTCTGTGTCTCTCTCTCTCTCTCTCTCTCTCTCTCTCTCTCTCTCTCTCTCTCTCTCTCTCTCTCTCTCTCTCTCTCTCTCTCTCTCTGTCTCTGTCTCTGTCTCTGTCTCTGTCTCTGTCTCTGTCTCTGTCTCTGTCTCTCTCTCTCTGTCTCTCTCTCTGTCTCTGTCTCTGTCTTCCATCGTGTTTCTGTGTTCACTGTGTGATCTGCTCCACCACGTGCTCCTGGGAGCACTCCAGACCATGCACAGGTGGCCGTGGTGAGGGAGCACTCTAGCTCCAACACACACACACACGCACACAGGTCTTGTGTAACTAGAGGGAGTGCTTTAGAGGAGTGGACCAGGTATGAGGTCACCAGACCGTGTGACCTGGTTGGCTGGGTCAAACTACGTGTTTTCTTGGCAGACTCAGAGCTGATGAGGACTGGAATGATTTGTAAAAGAGGATTAGCCTTTCGTCCAGGCCTCTTGGTAGTTGGCTTGATAATGACATGCGCATGTAGCTGGCTGTTTTGATGTTTCCTAGAAGGTAACACCCACACAGAGGAAGAAGGGCTTGTTGGAGGGATCTGTGAGTGTGTCTTGTAGTGTACATATGCAAATAGGTGATTTATCTTGTGAACTTCCTTAGACAGATTGTGTTTTGACTCCACAGAAAGAGAGACTCCAGTAAGAGAGACCAGCAGAGACCCCAGACAGTCTCTCTCCAGGTGTACAGACAGTCTCTCTCCAGGTGTACAGACAGTCTCTCTCCAGGTATACAGACAGTCTCTCTCCCATGTTAACTCCAGCCAGCCAAGGCAGCAGTACCCTGCCCGCTCTTTAAGCTGCCCTGATTGGCTGACCGCTCTTTAAGCTGCCCTGATTGGCTTTGACCATGTTACATCATGGGGACTTGGCCTTCCTCAGCTGGCTTTGAACAGATTTCAGACTGACAGGGGATGTATGGAAGCTCTAAACCGGGCCGGCATCAGTCACCCTGTTCTTTCTTTGTTTCAGTTTGAAGGAAAACAAGTAAAGTAATGTTGAAGAACCAGCTAGGTTAGAGGGTTGCTAGCAGGAAGGTAGCTGTGCAGTGCTGGCTGGTGTCATTCCTGCTCTGGACTGTGGCTAGGAGGAAGTGAGCAGAGAGCTGAGCTAGTCCTGGCCCAGCTAGGATGGGAAATTTCAGAGGTAAGCGAAGATACAAATCATAATTCTTTCTTTGCCATGAAGGGGGGGGGGGGATGGGGGGGGGGGGTTTCCTTCAGCATAATTGCTTTTCTGGGAAAGTATTACCCAAGGTCTACCCAGGGTGCAGTTTCTACAACATACATTTACCGCAGAGGAAAGTGTCTTCGGTGAGGAATTATTCTGGATTGTCTCCGTGGCGTTTCTGAACGTACTGCTCGTGAACTGCTCCTTAATAATGAGTAATAATATAATAATTTTAACTTAATAATAATGTTTTGTGATCGTGTTAAAACAGCAATGCAGAGTTGTGGACAGGTGAGGGTAAAGAGTCATATTCCACCCAGCCCTTTTTGCTAACCCTAACTGCAGTGACAGTGACAAGCCAGTAGAACAGCATGTTTGCTGTAATCACGGTTGACTACAGCATATCAACACAGGACGTCAGACAGCCATGTCCAGCCCAGCTGGGTAAGCAACTTCTGCCTGGTTTAGAGGAGAAAAAACAGTCCCTGAACAATGCTGCCTACACAGCTCTCAGTTCTGTCTGTCTACACAGCTCTCAGTTCTGTCTGTCTACACAGCTCTCAGGTCTGTCTGTCTACACAGCTCTCAGTTCTGTCTGTCTACACAGCTCTCAGGTCTGTCTGTCTACACAGCTCTGTTCTGTCTGTCTGCACAGCTCTCAGTCCTGTCTGTCTACACAGCTCTCAGTTCTGTCTGTCTACACAGCTCTCAGTTCTGTCTGTCTACACAGCTCTCAGTTCTGTCTGCCTACACAGCTCTCAGTTCTGTCTGTCTGCTCTGGCAGGAGGAGGAGAGGGAGGAGGGGGAGGTGGGGGAAGAGGAGAGGGAGGAGGAGGTGGGGAAGGAGGAGAAGGGAGGAGGAGGGGGAGGGGCTGATGATAAAAAGTACCTCTCACTTCTGCTTCTTCTCTGGGAAATCCAGGGCCTCTCCTTGACACAGAACACTGTAACAAATATTAAAACAATGCTTCCTCCCTCCCTCCCGGCCGGACAGTCAGGAGCTCCCCCCACAGCCAGGCTCCACTGTGAAGTGTGTGTGTGAGGTGTGTGTGTGTGGTGTGTCAGACTCTCATAGTTAATACCCGATGCTCTGGCAGGGTAGTATGGTAATACACTAGCAGTCCACCAATCACTGGAGCAGACTGC